>NW_028121344.1:0-147000 GCF_965183815.1 Platalea leucorodia | reverse complement strand
TGTCATCTACAGCATGAGGAACAAAGATATCCAGGAGGCCCTGTGGAAACCATTTGAACACAGACTTCCGCAGCTTCAGTAATTGTTCATCATCCTCAGGAAAAGCTTGGATGTTCTTTTGATCTTATCTGTCCTGTTTTCTCTTTTTTTATTATACTTCTTATAGGACTTCCATGTAAATATTATTATTCGTACCCCCCTACCAGTGTTTTCTGACCTGAAAGACTTCATGTGCATATGGAACCAGCCTCCCTGTGCAGGTAAACACAATAAAGAATGCAGCTGCAAATTATTTGTCTCTGCTCCCATCTCTTACATCTCCTCTGGAGCTGGGGGTGCAGCCCCAGCATCCAGGAGGGGCCAAGGAGCCACAGGTCCAGCTGCCACATGGAGGAGCAGGCACATGTGGATCTCGGGGCTGCCCCTTGCTGCCTCAGTGGACAGATTCTTTCTGCCACCTTCACACCACGGCTGCTGCTTCCCTAGAGCCATGGCCATGGACCACAGCAGGATCTGCCCTTTTCAGAGCAGCACTGCCAGCTCAGGGCGCTGTGGAGAGCACGGGGTGGGAACCAAGACAGGCTGGCCAGGCCAGCCTGGACATGCCCACCTGGGGAAAGGGATGTCCAGGGAGAAGAGCAAGGGAGCATTTCCATGCCTGCAGGGAGAAATCCATGAGAAAGAGAAACCTCTTTCTGCAGGCACCCACTCGGGGCAGGCTGCTCTGTGCCCTGACCAGGACTCTTGTTCTGGCCTGGGGAGAAGGGCTGGCACTGAGCTGGCAGAGGCAGTCTGTGCTGGGGAGCTCCTGGACCCCAGACCAGGAGCTCTTTGGCTTCACTAACCTCCATTTCCTCATGCCATGGTGAGCCTCCAGCCCTGGGCTGATGGGGAGGCTGACCCTTCTCTGCCCCCCAGCAGCTGCTGTGCCCTTCAGAGGGGCTGGGGCTGTGGGGTGAGTGCCCAGAGCTCTGCAGCACCCTGCGGTGGGCACTGCCGTGGGACCAGCCCAGGCTGGGCTGCTCTGCTGGGCTGGGGAGAGGGCAGGGGAGGTGGGGAGAGCTGGCAAAGGTCTGGGCTGGGCTGGAAGGTGCCCAGGAGAGGACAGCACCAATGTTAGCTGAGCTGTGTGACCATGCACGGCAGGGACGTGCTCCAGTGGGTGTGTGGTGTAGAGCCCTGTCTCCTGGCAGGGAACTGAGACATGCAGGTGCAGGAGAGAGGAGGCTGGTCTCTGCCCTTGGTGGGTCTTGGTGGAGTTTGAACACATTTGGATCTCTGCAAGTCATAGAAATATCTTCTTTTATGCTGCAGGCCTGATTAGGATAGAAAGGCTTAGAAAATACCAATAAAAATGAAACAAAGAAGAAATGAGGAAAGATCTAAAACAAAGAAAATGTTTTAATACAATTTTCAGCTTTTTTTTTTTTTTTTTTTTTTAAGTCTTTGTGTTCATTTCCTCCTAGTTTAGCTTTGTTTTCTTGTAATGTACCAGTCTTTGGGGGATTTCATGAGCTTTTTTGTTTTAAATTACTATTTTGAAAGAATAAATGATTCTCAGAACCGGGGTGGCATGTAGCTGCAGGGATACGGATGTCTTACGTTACAGGGACACAGATGCCTGGTGCCAGTGCAGGTGTCCTCTGCCTGGCCTCTCTCAGCAGCTCCCGAGGGGCTCTGGTCTCCTGCAGGAGACCTCCTGTCCTGTGTGACAGTGGCCAGTCGCAGGGAAAC
Source organism: Platalea leucorodia (assembly GCF_965183815.1). Taxonomy (NCBI): domain Eukaryota; kingdom Metazoa; phylum Chordata; class Aves; order Pelecaniformes; family Threskiornithidae; genus Platalea; species Platalea leucorodia. The sequence goes on along the minus strand of NW_028121344.1, from coordinate 145,266 downwards.
GCCTCAGCTACACCGGGGCCTCTACAAGTGTCACTCGAGATCCACGGGCAGACAGCTGAGCTCTGCCTGGGAAGGGGAAGAACTGATTGAAACTTTCATCAGCTGAAATGATTGAAAACTTTTAATAAAATGATGGTGTCTTTCTGCCATGACGTGAAATGGGAATGTCTAGGAAGTATATTAATTGAGGGAGAAGAAATATTGACCTTCCCCTGTATTTGTGTCCTGGTTTCAGCTGGGATAGAGTTAATTTTCTTCCTAGTAGCTGCTAGAGTGCTGTGTTTTGGATTTAGGATGAGAATAATGTTGATAACACACTGATGTTTTAGTTGTTGCTAAAGTACTGCTAACTTGTTGCCAAGTAGTGCTTACACCAGTCAGGGACTTTTCAGCTTCCCACGCTCTGCCAGGTGCACAGGAAGCTGGGAGGGGGCACAGACTGGCCAAAGGGCTATTCCATACCATATGACGTCATGCTCAGCCTATACAGCTAGGGGAAGAAGAAGGAAGGGGGGGGTGTTCGGTGTGATGGTGTTTGTCTTCCCTAGTATCCTTTACGCGTGATGGAGCCCTGCTTTCCTGGGGATGGCTGAACTCCTGCTGGCCGATGGGAAGTAGTGAATGAATTCCTTGCTTTGCTCTGCTTGTGCGTGCGGCTTTTGCTTTCCCTATTAAACTGTCTTTATCTCAACCCACGAGTTTTCTCCCTTTTACTCTTCGGATTCTCTACCCCATCCCACCTTGGGGGAATGAGCGAGCGGCTGTGTGGTTCTTAGGTGCTGGCTGGGGTTAAACCATGACAGGGCTCTTCCTGGGGCAGGGTGATGTGGGATGTGCAATGCTTAGTGAAGGACAAGAGTATGGCAGTGGCCGGCCTTCCCAGGGGCTGCAAGGAGACAATAAGGCCCCAGTGCCATGAGAGCAACCTGTCTCCTCGTAGACATCGGTACCACAAACAGCTGCCATGGCCAAGGGGACAAAGACCTCAAGCACATGCAGGCAGGATCCAAGCTTTTTGGGAAGGAAAGGAGAGGGAGCTGCCCTTTATCGGAGAGGTCAGCAGGAACGCATGGAGCTCTGCCTTGGGATGGGTAATGAGCTAGCTGGGAGCTTATGGGTCAGGATTAGCAGGCAGACCAGCATCGCTGATGTTCTAGAGGGTGCCCGGTACAGAGCACCTGAGCAGGAAGCACCAGAGGAGGCCTTCTTCAGGCAACAGGCAGAAACCTCACATTCACAGGCCCTGGTCCTCATGAGGACTTGAACCACCCTGATATTTGCTGGAAGGACAACAGGGCAGGACACATGCAATCCAGGCGGTTTCTGGAGACCATCAACGATTACTTCCCAAGAATGGGCTTGGAAAGCCAAAGCGCACCTGAAGTTGCATCTGTGGAGGAATTTGAAGAACACGAGCAGCTTCTACAGTGACATCAGCAGCAAAAGGAAGGCTGGGAAAAAACACGGGCCTGCTGCTAAATGGGGCTGGGGCTGTAGTGACAGAGGATGCAGAAAGGGCCAAGGCACCCAGTGCCTTCTTGGTGAGACCGGCCTTCAGGAATCCCAGGCCCCTGAGACCAGAGGGCAAGTCTGGTGGAGGAGGATCAGGTTAGGGAACCTTTAGAGAAACCAGATATAAACAAGGCCATGGGAGCTGACAAGATGTGCTCGTGAGGGCTGAGGGACCTGGCCAATGTCATTGTGAAGCCACTCTTGGTCACCTTTGAAGGGTCCCATGGCTTTTGGGTGAGACTTCTGAGGACTGGAAGAAAGCGTGTGTCAGTCCTGTCTTCAAGGAGGACGAGCAGGAGGAGCTGTGGAGCTGCTCAGCCAGGCTCCCATAACACCCTCCTAGACCAAGAATGGACTAGAGAAGGGGAAAGTGAGGGCAATGGCAAACTGGCTGACTTGCTGGGCTCACAGCTTTTGTGACCTGCAACACAAACTCCAGCGGGAGGCAAGTCACTAATGGTGTTCCCCAGGGTCCAATATTAGGGCCAATATTGTTTAACCTTTTACTGGTCTGGAGGATGAGAGCGAGGGCACCCTCAGGGAGTTAACAGATGACAGGATACTGGGAGGAGTGGCTGATAAACCAGAGGATTGCACTGGGATTCCGAGGGACCTCAACAGGCTGGAGAAGGGGTTCAGAGGAGATCCTCATGAAGTTCCACAAAGGGAAATGCAAGGTCCTTTACGGAATAGGACCTGCAGGTCCTGGTGGACAACAAGTGCAACATCAGCCAGCAATGTGCCAGCAATGTGTATAGAAGGCAATCAGCATCCCTGGCTGCGTTAGGAGGGGCAGCAGGCAGAGGCAGGTGATCCTTCCCCCTCTCCTCAGCACTGGTGAGGCAATACCTGGAGTGCTGGGTCCAGTTCTGGGCTCCTCAGTGCAATGAAATTGAGAAGTTGCAGAAACGAGGCTGTCTCTGGGCCATGAAGATGACTGAGGACCAGAGCATCTTTCACATGAAGACAGGCTGAGAGAGCTGGGACTGTTCAGCCTAGAGAAGAGAAGGCTTGGGGGGAATCTCATTAAAGTGTAAAAATAAACCTGATGGGAGGGAGTGAAGAAGAGGGATCCAGACTCTTCTCAGTGGTACCCAGTGACAGAAAAAAAAGATTAAACCCCATGAAATTCCATCTGAACACAAGACAACACTTGTTGAATGTGAGGGAGGTCAAACACTGGATCTAGTTTCCCAGAGAGTCTCCATCCTTGGAAATATTCACAGCCCAGCTGGACCCAATGGCTTTTGGCAACCTGCCCCAGCTGCCCCTGCTTTGAGCAAAGCTGTTGTGTAGGAATAAATGAGAAAGTGTTTTACTTAGATGAGATGCAGCTGTGCCCTTCAGGCTTGTTACAAACAGGTTCACAGGAATGCAGCTGTGGCCTTGAGGCTTCTTACAAACAAGCCTGTGAAACTCAAAGGCAGAAAAATAAGGATGACATTGGATACATCCCTGAAACAGGAATTCGTGTGCACCAGCTTGAAGAACAAATAAGTAACGCTGAAGAGATGCGTGGACGCAAGACAGTAGCCAATGAAATGGCTTTTTCTTCCTCATGAACACTAGATCATATTATAAAAGGGATAGATTGTAAAAATAAAGTGTTATTATCATCACCATTGCCATTGCCATTGTCATTGCCATTGTCGTCGCCTTCACATGTCTTCGCTTGTCTTCACCTAAACTCATACGCGGAGTCCGTGATTCATTGCCACATTCCACCACCACGGCGAGATTTTAAGGCCATGACCACGAAGATGTTCTGATTGGTTCCACCACCATGGGGAACTTCTAAGGCGCTGGGCCACCGTCACGGTCACGTTCTGATGGGTTCCACCACCACGGGGAGGTTCGAAGGTGTGGGATCACAGCCATGGTTCCGTTCTGATGGGTTCCACCACCACGGGGAGGTTCTAAGGCATGGGGTCACGACCACGGCGACCTTCTGATGGGTTTCACCACCACGGGGAGATTCTGATGTGTTCAACGACCACGGGGACGTTCTGCTGGGTTCCACCACCATGGGGAGGTTCTAAGACGTGGGGCCACAACCACGGGGACGTTCTGATGTGTTCCACCACCACGGGGAGGTTCTAAGGCGTGGGGCTACCACTGTGGGGACGTTCTGATGGCTTCCACCACCACGGAGAGGTTCTAAGGTGCTGGGCCACCACCACAGGGAAGTTCTGATAGGTTCCACCACCATGGGGAGGTTATAAGTTGCGGGGACACCACCGCGGGGACGTTCTGATGGGTTCCACCACCACGGGGAGGTTCTAAGGGGCAGGGAAATCACCACGGGGATGTTCTAATGGGCACCACCACCACAGGGAGGCTTTAAAGGCATGGGGCCACCACCACAGAGACGTTCTGATGGGTTCCACCACCACGGAGAGGTCGTAAGGCGTGTGGCCATGGCGACGGGGACATTCTAATGTCTTCCACCACTACGGGAAGTTAAGATGGCCTGGGACAACAAACACGATGACGTTCTGCTTGTTTCCACAACCACGGGGAGATTCTAAGGTGTTTGGACTCCACCATGGTCACATTCTGATGGGTTCTGCCATCACGGGGAGGTTCGAAGTCAGGGGTCCACCACTGTGGGGACGTTCTGATGGGTTCCACCACCACGGGGAATCTCTTAAAGCATTGGGCCACCGCCATGGGGACGTTCTGGTTGGTTTCACCGCCATAGGGAGGTTCGAAGGCGTGGGACATTTACCACGGGGACATTCTGATGGCTTCCACCACCACAGGGAGGTTCGAAGGCGCGGAGCCACCACCACGGTGACGTTCTGATGGGTTCCACCACCACGGGGAGGTTCCAAGAGGCGGGGGAACCACGATGGGGATGTTCTGATGGGTTCCACCACTACGGGGAGGTTCTTAAGGCACGGGGGAACCACCATGGGGACGTTCATATGGGTTCCAGAACCACGGGAAGTTTCGAAGGAATGAGGCCACCGCCACGGTGACGTTCTGCTTGTTTTCACCACCACGGGGAAGTTCGAAGGCGTGGGACCACCACCACGGTAACGTTCTCATGGGTTCCACCACAACCAGGAAGTTCTAAGGCGTTGTGCCACAACCGTGGAGACGTTCCAATGTGTTCCACCACCATGGGGAGGTTCCAAGGGGTGGGGAAACTTCCACGGTGATGTTCTGATGGGTTCTACTGCTACGGGGCGGTTCTAAGGTGTGGGGCTGCCGCCACTTGGAAATTCTGCTGGATTCCACTATCACGGGGAGGTTCGAAGGCGTGGGACCACCGCCACGGTGATGTTTTCATGGGTTCCACTGCCACGGTGAGGTTCTAAGGTTTTGGGCCACCACCACGGGGACATTCTGATGGGTTCCACCTCACAGGGATATTCTAAGGCACGGGCCACAGCCATGGGAACATTAAGCTGGTTCTACCGTCACGGGGAGGTTCTAAGGTGCAGGGGGACCGCCACGGTGATGTTCTGATGTGTTCTACCACCGCTGGGAGGTTCTAAGGCAAGGAGCCACCTCCACGGGGACTTTCTGATGGGTTCCACCACTGTGGGAAGTTTTGAAGGCATGGGGCCACCACCACGGTGATGTTTTGATGGGTTCCACCGCCACAGAGAGGTTCTAAGGCATTGGACCACCACCATGGGTACGTTCTGATGGGTTCCACAACCACGGAGATTTTCGAAGGCGTGGGGCCACTGCCACGGGGACGTTCTGCTGGGTTCCACCATCACAGGAAGGTTCAAAGGCATGTGATCACCACCACAGTTATGTTTCAATGGTTGAACCGCCACAGGGAGTTTCTAATGCTTTAGGCCACCACCACGGGGATCCACTGCCACCGGGAGGTTCCAAGGTGCGGAGCCACCACCACGGGAACGTTCTCATGGGTTCCACTGCCAACGGGAAGTTCAAAGGCGTGGGGACACAACCATGGGGACGTTATGCTGGTTCCACCTGCACGGGGAGGTTCTAAGGCACAGAGAAACCGCCACGGTGTCGTTCTGATGGGTTCCACCACCACGGGGAGGTTCTAAGGCGTGGGGCCACTGCCACAGGATTTTCTGATGGCTTCTAGCCCCACGGGGAAGTTCGAAGGCGTGGGGCCACCAGTGTGGGGATGTTCTGATGGGTTCCACCACCACGGGGAGGATCTACGTCGCGGAGCCACAGGGACATTCTGATGCATTCCACGGACACGTTGAGGTTCTTAAGGTGCGGAGGACCCGCCATTGGGACGTTCTGATGGCTTCCACCGCCACGGGGAGCTTCGAAGCCACGAGGCATCCACCACGGTGATGTTTTGATGGGTTCCAACACCATGGGAAGGTCCGAAAGGCGCGGGGGACCGCCACGGTGACCTTCTGCTTGTTTACACCACCACGGGTAGGTTTGAAGATGGGGGACCACCACCACGGTGACGTTCTGATGGGCTCCACTACAACCGGGAGCTTATAAGGCGCAGAGCCACCACCACCGCGACATTCTTACTGGTTCCACAGTCCGAGGGAGGTTTGAAGGCTCGGGGCCACCACCACGGGGTCGTTCTGATGGCTTCCACCGCCACAGGAAGGTTCCAAGGTGCAGAGCCAACACCACGGTGACTTTCTGACGGGTTCCACCACCATGGGGAGTTTTGAAGGCGTGGGACCACTGCCACTGTGATGTTCTGCTGGGTTCCACCAACACGGGGAGGTTCTCAAGGTGCAGGGGAACCGCGACGGTGATGTTTTGATGGGTTCCACCACCATGAGGACGTTCAAAGGCACAGGGCCACCAGCACAGAGACGTTCTGATAGGTTCTACCACCACGGGGAGGTTCTAAGGCGTAGGGCCACCGCCACACGGCCATTCTGCTGAGTTCCGCCACCATGGGGAGGTTCAAAGGCACGGGGCCACCACGATTGGGACGTTCTGATGGGTTTCACCACCACCAGGAGGTTATAAGATGCAGGGGAACCACCACGGGGACGTTCTGATGGGTTCCACCACCACTGGGAGGTTCTATAGTCACGGGGCCACTACCATTGTCACCTTCTGATAGGTTCCACCTTCTCTGGCAGGTTCTAAAGTGCAGGAGAACCGCTACGGTGATGTTCGCATGGGTTCCAACACCATAGGGAGGTTCTAAGGCGTAGAGCCATCACCATGGGGACGTTCTGATGGGTTCCACCACCAAGGGGAGGGCCTAAGACATGGGGCCACTGCCACGGGGACATTCTGCTGTGTTCCACCACTACGGGGAGGTTCGAAGGCAGGGGCCCACCACCATGGCGATGTTCTGATGGGTTCCACCTTCACCGGGACGTTGTAAGGCACAGGGAAACCGCCATTGTGACCTTCTGATAGGTTCCACCACCACAGGGAGGTTCGAAGGCAACGGGTCACGACCACGGGGACATTCTGATGGGTTCCACCACCACGGGGAGGTTCGAAGGCAGGGGTTCACATACATGGCCATGTTCTGATGGGTTCCACCCCCACGCGGAGGTTCTCAATGCGCAGGGGAACCGCGACGGTGATGTTTTGATGGGTTCCACCACCACGAGGACGTTCAAAGGCACAGGGCCACCAACACGGAGACGTTCTGATGGGTTCTACCGCCACGGGGAGGTTCTAAGGCGTAGGGCCACCGCCACGGGGACATTCTGCTGTGTTCCGCCACCATGGGGAGGTTCAAAGGCACGGGGCTACCACGATTGGGACGTTCTGATGGCTTTCACCACCACCGGGAGGTTGTAAGATGCAGGGGAACCACCACGGGGACGTTCTGATGGGTTCCACCACCACGGGGAGGTTCTGTAGTCACGGGGCCACTACCATTGTCATGTTCTGATGGGTTCCACCTTCTCCGGCCGGTTCTAAGGTGCAGGAGAACCTCTACGGTGACGTTCGCATGGGTTCCACCACCATATGGATTTTCGAAGGCGTAGAGCCATCACCATGGGGACGTTCTAATGGGTTCCACCACTACGGGGAGGGTCTAAGACATGGGGCCACCGCCACGGGGACATTCTGCTGTGTTCCACCACCACGGGGAGGTTCGAAGGCAGGGGCCCACCACCATGGCGATGTTCTGACGGGTTCCACCACCATGCGGAGGTTCGAAGGTAGTGGGCCACCACCATGGGGACGTTCTGTTGGGTTCCACCTTCACCGGGACGTTGTAAGGCACAGGGGAACCACCATTGTGACCTTCTGATAGATTCCACCACCACAGGGAGGTTCGAAGGCAACGGGTCACGACCACGGGGACATTCTGATGGGTTCCACCACCACGGGGAGGTTCGAAGGCAGGGGTCCACAAACATAGCGATGTTCTGATAGGTTCCACCACCACGCGGAGGTTCTAAAGGCGCAGGGCAACTGCGACGGTGATGTTTTGATGGGTTCCACCACCATGAGGACGTTCAAAGGCACAGGGCCACCAACACGGAGTCGTTCTGATGGGTTCTACCACCGCGGGGAGGTTTTAAGACGTAGGGCCACCGCCACGGGGACATTCTGCTTTGTTCCGCCACCATGGGGAGGTTTGAAGGCAGGGGCCCACCACCATGGCGATGTTCTGATGAGTTTCACCACCACGGGGAGGTTCGAAGGCCGGGGCCCATCACCATGGCGATGTTCTGATCAGTTCCACCACCACGGGGAGGTTCTAAAGGCGCAGGAGAACCGCCATTGTGACGTTCTGATGGGTTCCACCACCACCGGGACGTTCTAAGGAACGGGGTCACCATCACGGAGACGTTCTCATGGGTTCTACCACCACGGGGAGGTTCTAAGGCATAGGGCCACCGCCACGGGGACCTTCTGCTGTGTTCCACCGCCAGTGGGAGGTTCGAAGGCATGGGGCCACCACCACGGGGACATTCTGATGGGTTCCACCACCACGGGGAGTTTCCAAGGCGTGGGGCTACAATCGTGGACATGTTCTGATGGGTTCCACCGCCACGGGGAGGTTCGAAGGTGTGGGGCCACTAGCACGGGGACGTTCTGATGGGTTCCACCACCATGGGGAGGTTATAAGCCACGGGGCCACCACCATGGGGACGTTCTGCTTGGTTCCACCACCACGGGGAGGTTCGAAGGAATGGGACCACCACCACAGTGACGTTCTGATGGGTTCCACCACCACTGGGAGGTTCTATAGTCACGGGGACACCACCATGGTCACCTTCTGATGGGTTCCACTGTCTCTGGCAGGTTCTAGGGTGCAGGAGAACCGCTACGGTTACGTTCTCATGGGTTCCACCACCATAGGGAGGTTCTAAGGCGTAGAGCCATCACCACGGGGACGTTCTGATGGGTTCCACCACCACGGGGAGGGTCTAAGACATGGGGCCACCGCCACGGGGACATTCTGCTGTGTTCCACCACCACGGGGAGGTTCGAAGGCAGGGGCCCACCACCATGGCGATGTTCTGACGGGTTCCACCACCATGCGGAGGTTCGAAGGTAGTGGGCCACCACCATGGGGACGGTCTGTTGGGTTCCACCTTCACCGGGACGTTGTAAGGCACAGGGGAACCGCCATTGTGACCTTCTGATAGATTCCACCACCACAGGGAGGTTCGAAGGCAACGGGTCACGACCACGGGGACATTCTGATGGGTTCCACCACCACGGGGAGGTTCGAAGGCAGGGGCCCACCACCATGGCCATGTTCTGACGGGTTCCCCCACCACGGGGAGGTTCTCAAGGCGAGGGGGAACCACGATGGTGATATTTTGATGGGTTCCACCACCACGAGGACGTCCAAAGGCACAGGGCCACCAACACGGAGACGTTCTGATGGGTTCTACCACCACGGGGAGGTTCTAAGGCGTAGGGCCATCGCCAAGGGGACGTTCTGCTGTGTTCCACCACCACGGGGAGGTTCGAAGGCAGGGATCCACTACCATGGCGATGTTCTGATGGGTTCCACCACCACGGGGAGCTTTAAAGGCACGGGGCCACCACGACGGGGACATTCTGATGGGTTCCACCACCACGGGGAGTTTCTAAGGCGTGGGGCTACAATCATGGACATGTTCTGATGGGTGCCACCACCATGGGGAGGTTCTAAGGCACAGGGCCAGCACCATGGGGACGTTATGCTGCTTCTACAACCACGGGGAGGTACTAAGGCGCAGAGGAATCGCCACGGTGATGTTCGGATGAGTTCCACAGCCACAGGGATGTTCTAAGGCAACGGGCCACCAGCGGGGGTATGTTCTGCTGGGTTTCACCTTCACGGAGAGGTTCTGAAGCGTGGGACCTCCACTACGGTAACGTTCTGCTGGGTTCCACCACACGGGGAGGTTCGAAGGAAGGGGTCCACCACCATGGCGATGTTCTGATTGGTTCCTCCACTACGGGGAGGTTCTCAAGGTGCAGGGGAACCGCCACGGTGATGTGCTGATGCGTTCCACCACCACGGAGATGGTCTAAGAAATGGGGCCACCGCCACGCGGACATTCTGCTGTGTTCCACCACCACGGGGAGGTTCGAAGGCACTGGGCCACCACCATGGAGACATTCTGTTGGGTTCCACCTTCACCGGGATGTTGTAAGGCACAGGGGAACAGCCATTGTGACCTTCTGATTGGTTCCACCACCACAGGGAGGTTCGAACGCAACGGCTCACGACCACGGGGACATTCTGATGGGTTCCACCACCACGGGGAGGTTCGAAGGCAGGGGTCCACCAACATGGCGATGTTCTGATGGGTTCCACCACCACGGGGAGGTTCTCAAGGCGCAGAGGAACAGCGACGGTGATGTTCTGATGGATTCTACAACCACGGGGACATTCAAAGTCACAGGGCCACCAGCACAGAGACGTTCTGATGGGTTCTACTACCACGGCGAGGTTCTAAGGCACAGGGCCACTGCCACGGGGACGTTCTGCTGTGTTCCAACACCACGGGGACGTTCAAAGGCACGGGGTCACTTTTCGGGCGCCACCTGCTGACGCGGAAGTCACGGACACAGCACACGATCAATATGATCAAGCAAAATGTCCCTTTATTACATACACAGCTTAGTTAATATAGTTTCTTGCCTTCCGAATCATGCATAAACTTATCGCTAATTGGTTAACTATGTTTGGCAATATGCTGTTCATGCGCTGCTAGCAATATTCTGATTCGTTCATAACAATAGTTCACACGCACCGCCCGCTTCTCCCATATCTTTTTTTCATCATTGCAAGCCAATAGTTTCTTCCTCTTAATCTGCTTGTTTCATGTCTTCCAAACCACAGTTGACCTTCGCAGCATCCTTGAATTCCTCTTGCGTTAAATGCAGATTAAGTCCACATCGTCTGAGTCTGGGTTGCTTACTACATGTCCTTGGTTTTTCAGATATCCCACACCCTGCCACCTCCTCCCCATTCCTAGATGTGGTGGTTGCCATTGTCTACTCAGTGGTGCCTCCAGCAGTGAACCCCCTCATCTACAGCCTGAGGAACCAGGCGCTCAAGGACGCACTGAAGAAGATGATTCAGTCAGTAGTCTTGCAGCAATAGCTACCCATGTCTCTTCACAAGAGATTTCCAATTCATATCAGGATCCTCCTGTGCTTTGGGCATTTTATCTGTGATAACCATGTTTGTCCAAGAAAGTCTGCAGCCACTCCACTTCTCCGGAGACAAGACACCAGTCTGTCTGACCTAGAGGCCTTTGTACATGCATCTGGCACAACTGTACAGGTGGCCTCGTGTGTCACATCTCTGCAATAAAAGGGAATTTCCTCAGTGCAGATGTCTGGAGGTTGGGCTCTTCTTCCAAACCTGAGGTCAGGAAGAGGCTGAAGAGATTACTCCCACGAGCTCATGCTGCTGTGCTTGGGTCCTCCATGGGCACAGTTCCCTGGGATAAGGCACTCTGGGTGCAGGGACGTCCCTATGGAAGAGCAAAGGAGCAACTCCGTGCTTCCAGGGGGGGATAAATGGCAGAGAGACCGATTTCTGCATGCACCAACTTGGGCAGGCTGCACTGTTAATGGGGCAGCAGGAGCAGCCTGAGGAGCCCCTGGGCCAGGAGTCTTGTGCTGGGGAGAGGGGCTGTCCTAGAGGGGCTTCTGTCAGTTGGCAATAAGGTTCTCTTGGAGACAATAGGAGACACTGGCCTCTGTCTCCTCAGGCTATGGCTGGACCTCAGCCCTGGGGCTAATGGGGAAGGCTGAGAACCCTCTCTGCCCCCCAGGACCTGCTGTGCCCTTCAGAGGGGGGTGGCTGTGGGGTGAGTTCCCAGAGCTCTGCAGCACCCTGTGGTGGACGCTACTGTGGGGTCAGCCCAGACTGGGCTGGGCTGGGGAGGGGGCAGGGGAGGTTCTGGAGAGCTGGGGAGGGGCTGGGCTGGGCTGGGAAGTGCCTGGGAGAGGAAAGCCCCAGTGTAGAGTTAAGCTGGGTGGGGGCACCCAGCGGGGTGCTCTCAGTGCAGAGCCAGGCGTCACGGTGAAGGAAGCAAGGCACTGAAGGTGCAGAAGAGGGGCTTGGTCTCTGCCATGGTCCCTGGACAGCCCAGGGAAGCGCTCTCATGGAAATCCTCCCACACACCGGCCATTTCCATTGCTGGCCATACACCTCAATCCTGAGAAGGGTCCTTTGCTTCATGGTCACCTCTGTCCTCCTCCGGGGCTCTGTGGTTACCCAGCTCCACCACCTTTATTAAGAAAAAGGGAAGCAGTTTCCTACTGACACTTATTACACACACGCCCCACAGCTCTTGCCACAGCTGGTCTCTCAGCCAAGCCCTTTCTCAAACAGCTCCAGCTCGTTCAGGTGCTCATGGCCTTGTCTCAGCAAACGTTGAGATCTCCATTGACTGAGATCCCACCACCTGGCCTGGGTCCTTGCTCCTGTGTTTGACTTGGAGGGATTTCTCAAAAATCCCCAGCTCTCTCAGCCTCTCCTTGTCCAGAGTGGGCTCCAGGCCCCAACCACACTTCTGGCCCCTGCAGGACTCCCTCCAGTCTCTCAGGTTCTTTCTGGTGCTGGAGAGCCCCATACTGGACACAGCATTCCTGATGCGGTCCTGTGGTGGGTTAGCTTTGGCCAGCATCCAGACACCCACCCAGCTACTCACTCACCCACCCTCCTCAAAATGATGGGGCGGGGGGACATGGGAAAATAAGATTAAAAAGGTCATGGGTCCAAATAAAGACAGAGAGATCACTTACCAATTTCCAATTTATTGTCAAAATAAATTTGGATAGTGAGAAACTATGATAAAAACATTGAAGACCATTCCCTACCCAACTTCTTTTTTCCCAGTGTCCTCGTTTTGGCTGGGATAGAGATAATTTTCTTCTTAGTAGCTGGTACAGTGCTGTGTTTTGGATTTACTATGAGAATAATGTTGATAACACACTGATGCTTTAGTTATTGCTAAGTAGTGCTTACACCAGTCAAGGACTTTTCAGCTTCCCATGCTCTGCCAGGTGCACAAGAAGCTGGCAGGGGGCACAGCCAGGACAGCTGACCCAGGCCGGCCAAAAGCCTGTTCCATACCATATGATGTCATGGTCAGTACAGAAGCTGGGGGAAGTTGGCCAGGGGTGGGGGACCACTGCTCAGGGATGGGGTGGGGAGCAATTGCATCATGCAACACATGCTTTGTATATTATTATTATTATTATTATTATTATTATTATTATTATTATTATTATTATTACTACTACTACTACTACTACTACTACTACTATTTTATTTTATTTTATTTTATTTTATTTTATTTTATTTTATTTTATTTTATTTTATTTCAATTATTAAACTGTCTTTATCTCAACCCATGAGTTTTCTCCTTTTTACTCTTCTGATTCTCTCCCCTATCCCACTGCGGGGGGGAGTGAGCGAGTGGCTGTGTTGTGCTTAGTTGCTGGCTGGGGTTAAACCATGACACCAGGCTCAAATTACTGCTTAATTCCCAGTTCTTCCACTCACTCCGGCACTGAGAGGCACAAGCGGGATGGGAAATGGGGGTTACAGCCAGTACCTAGTGGTTCATCTCTGCTGCTCCTTCCTGATGACAGTTTCCCCCTTCTCAGCATGGGTCCTCTCCACAGGATTCCAAGGTATTTGTTGTCAAGGCTAGGTGTTGTTCCTTTCTTTCTCTCTTTTCTCCTTTATACTTACAGAATAGTTGAGGTTGGAAGGGATCTCTGGAGATCATCTGCTCCAACCCCCCAGCTGAGGCAGGGTGAGCCAGAGCAGGTTGGCCAGCACCGTCTCTAGCTGGGTTTGGAATATCTCCATCAATGGAGACTCCACGGCCTGCTCTAGTGTTTGACCACCCTCACAATCTAAAAGTGCTTTCTTGATTTCAGACGGAAAATGTCCATCACCCCTTGTCTTGTCACTGGGAACTACTGAGAAGAGTTGGGCTCCTCGGTCTTCAGGCCCTCCCATCAGGTATTTATACACATTAACAAGATCCTTTTCTTCTCCAGACTGAACAGTCCCACATCTCTCAGCATTTCCTCCTATGAAAGATGCTGCAGTCCCTTAAAACAGCTTTGTCACCCTTTGCTGGACTTGCTTTCGTAGGTCAACAACTTTATTGTAGTGAGGAGCCCAGCACTGGACACAGCACTCCAGATGGGGCCTCGCCAGTGCTGACTGGAGGGGAAGGGTCACCTCCCTCCATCTGCCAGCAAGGCTTTTCCTAATGCAGCCCAGGAGGCTGTTGGCCTTTGCTGCAAGGGTGCAATGCAAGCTCATGCTCAGCTTGTTGTCCTCCAGGATCTCAAAGTCCTTCTCTGCAGAGCTGGTACCTTGCTGGTCCGCCACCAGCATGATGTCCACAGTGTGGCTGGGTCACAGGCTGCCCTCCCCCAGGGACTTTCTCAGCAGCACTTTGTCCTTCTTGCAACTCCCTCTCCTGCTTCTAACTGAGCCATCCAGTCTTCTGCTCACCTGGACCTGATACGCCCAAAAGAGGAAGGACTCGTCAGGGATGTGAAGAGCAGCGTCAGCCTTGGCTGTAGTGACAAAGAAATGGTTGTCTCCCAGATCCCCAGGGAAATGGGGAAGGAGGAGCAGAGAGCAGACCCTGCACATCAGGGAGTGAGAACTTGTTCTGTTGAGGGCACGGGCAGGTGGGATCCCATAGGATCCCATGTCAGGGTCCTGAGAGCATCCATAGGCCTTCATGGCCATGACCAGCCTCACCTGGGGCCTCTACCTGCATCTCTGTCCATGGGCCCAGGAGACCACTGAAGCCAGGCCTGAGTTTCAGCCCTAGCTGGATCTATGCTGGAGGTGTACAGGTCTCCAGACACAGCCATAGACACAGCCCTGCCTGTCCATGGACCTTACTGATACAGAATTGCAGACTCACTTCCCAGCTTGATTCTCTATGAGATGCGCAATGGAATGGCACCATAGCCCTCCAAGTGCCAGCCCCCAGCTGATTCACAGAGGCCTAAGGGCCTTTCTGCTGCCTTACCTCCTGTCGTTTGGTCAGGTTTTGGGAGGAGAGGAAGGCAAAGCAGGTGAGATTTCTGGGTGCCAATGACTGAAGCAGAGCCTTCACAAGTGAAATGATCTAGAGGCTATGCTAGTCCAAAACTGTTGTCTTCACCTCCTTTCTCAGAGGCCTTAAATCTTCTGCAGGAAGCTGGAAATGCTGAGATCCCTCCATCTCCCTCTCCCTTAGCAATGAAGTTGATAGTACCCAAGTCAGAGGCTTTGTTTCAATTCTGTTTCCAGCCTAAAGCACCCCATGCTCTGGAGCTATGCCAGGACACTTGCCTAAGGAAGCCACTCCTCTGGACAAGAAGGTGGATGTTCCCAGGAATCTCAGGAGGCATGGCGTACTGATGGGAGCTGTTCAGGGAGCTGGCCAAAGATCTCGTCTCTATTTCTGTAATGGTGGCCTAGATGCCAGCTTCATGTCTAAACTCTCCCTCTGGATGCTGACATTTACTGAGGAACCTGGTCTGACCTCAGAGCTGGCCCTGCTTGGAGCTGGGCATTGGACTACAGATCACCTGAGCGCCCTTCCAACCTAAATTGTCCTGTGAGCACATGATGTAGAGGCCCTCACCTCCACCTTAATCTTTTCTCCTAGGGCACATGGTCAGTGCCCAGACTCCTGGAAGAGTTGGTGGGAAAGAGCCTGCAGGGGGACTCTAGTCCAGCCTCCAGGCTGGCTGCGACTTTGTGGAGCAAAGACGACTTCCAAAGGTGGAGATCACAGAAATGCTCATCCTAGTCCATTTTATCTTTCCTATTTTCCTGCCAAGAGGCACTTTGTGGCTGTTGCCTCTTTCATTGGCCACTGCAAAAAGAGAGCTTGGATCTGTCACCTCTCCAGGGGGGTGTAAGCTCTTGTTAGGTTGCCCCATGCCTCCACTTCAGCAGGCTAGAGAGGCCCAGCTCCCTCAGACTCTCCTCACACCTCCTGCTTTAGGCTCCTCACTCCATCTTGGCAGACCTCCTCTGGGCCCTCTCCAGTCTCTCCACTTTCCTTTTGAAATGCAAAGCCCACGGGCTCCTATGGCAGCCATCATGACTCGCAGGCCCTTCTCCTCAGGACACTCCCTAGCTGGTATGGTCACTGCCCATGCTGCTGCATGCAGTTGTTCTCCAGCTTTTCCTTCCAAACCTTCAGGTTTCTGTCAGCCAAATCCTCAGATGTGTCGAGGTTGCTCTGGACTGAACCTCCAGCAGTCAAGCACTGAAAGTACATGTGCTGATGTCCATCCTGAGGCACGGTGCCTTTAACAAGACCATAACTTAAGCAGCTGCAGGACACTAATGATGATAAGAAAAGAGTACTAGTGTAATGGAGTTGCTAATCAAGGGAGAAAGCACTGTGATAACCATCTCAGAAACAGCAAAGGTGGGTACAAAGTGAGGAAAGGCAGCGCCAGGGGGGAAATGGTGAAAAGGGGTTGGCTTTTTGCAGGGGAGGGGCTAAGGCTGGTTCAAGAGTAGCACTTGAGAGGTGGGAAATTAATGAAAAGGAAATGAATGGTGAAGCAAAGGAAGTGACCAGGGCTGTTTGGGGATACCTGTCAAGTAGCCCTGCATCTGAGCCACACAGCCTGGAGCAGGACAAGAAAGCTGCAGCTGCTCTGACTGTACTGACATGTGACTTTCTTCCAGGGTCACAGGAAACCTGAGAGCTTTCCGTACCGTCACCACTGCCTTACTGAACTAGGATTTACTGTTGGTAAGTCCATGCTGACTGCTTTTGGGCACCCTCATCTCTTTTAGGTGCCCAGAGAAGTCACCCAAGAGGACTCTAACTGATGGCAGACTCCTCACCACAGTGAGCTTGTACAGCCTGGGGTTCCCAGGGTCGCACCTTGGGCCCCTTTCAAAGATGGGTGCAACATTGCCTTGTCCTCACTCACAAGAGACCTCTGCCCATCCCAAGTCAAAAGGGAGATTCAAAAGAAATATCGATCTTCCCCTGCAACTCCATTACCACCATTTTGCCTGTGACACAGTCTGTTCAGTTTCTCTAATCTTTCATATATTTGCACCTGTCCTGATACAATGGCCATTTCTGAAGTCATCTTTGCAGATGCCGACTGCCTCGGCAAAGGCCCTTGCCATTTTTCTCCAGTTTTCTCCTCCCCTTGTTCTTTGTTCATTCTGATACCTCTCACAGGTTGAGCTTCAGGGAGTAAAAGCTTACTTCTCTTTCAACACTCTAATTGTCTCCCTAGCCAGCTCTTTAATTGTCTTTATGTCTATCTTTTTGTATCCACCTACCTACCCTATGCTGCTGCTTTGAGCTTCAGGGAGTAAATTTGGCCTGTCTTTCAGTAGTCTAATTGTCTCTTTAGCCAACTTTTTAGTTATATCTCTCTTTTTGTATCTACTTATGTAAAACATTTCTCATAAGATTATCCCTGGTAGAAAGGCAACCTCATTAGAGGTAACTTGAATTGACCATACGGGTAGAGTGTGTTTTATTGTTTATGAAACATTATCATGCTTTACTTTTCTTTGCTTGCAAATAGGAAAAATGTGTGCAGCCAGTTCTCGAAGGAGAGCAGGTGGGAGATGCTGCAAAGGACCTGTAGCATCCAGCTGCAGACGTCAGGGCAGAAGTCTGATGCAAGGAACAGTGATGCAAGTCCCAGGGGGCCAATGTCAGAAATGGTGAGGTTTGGGAGGGAAGGAGCAAGGTTGTCCATACAGTGTCAGACCTCAAGGAACTGATTCTTCTACCTGTCCAGACCTTCTGAGGAGACACTCTGGATCATTATCACAGAGAGAATGCTGCTACAACCTCTTCTCTAAAAAATAAAATTAATAAAGTATTCCCTTTAAAATAAAAAATAATTCTTATTAGGTGCACTTTGAAATCTTCCTCCTTAACTACACTATGAAACAGCTCCAATTAGTGATACAGAGAGAGGAGAGGTGGCCGGGCACTCAGGAAAGCCTTCTCCTTACCCAGCAGAGCACAGCACCTCCCAGTTAGCAAAAGCCCCGGGCAGTCGCTCGCAGCCCCTTTGCCCTGCAGAGGGAAGCGGCCACGTGTCAGGAGAGATGCCCCTCTGCTGTGCCAGAGCTCTGGCTGCACAGGAGGCAACTCCTGCCCTGGACCACACAGCCTTGAGGGCAGAGGCTGTGCTGGGTGGGAGACGGGAGCAGGGGTCTTGCGCAGAGGCAGGTGTCTGCATTGGAGGGGATGACAGGGAGCTTCCCAACTTCTCCCTCCCATGGCATTTGGGGTTGGAGGTTCCTAGAGCTCTCTGCCCATGTCGCTGCTGCCTGGAGCTATCCCTGCCGGGAACTGTTGCTCTGCCCTCCAGTTTTTCCCTGTCAGGGATCACAGACCCCATCACCCACTCCTGTCTGCTCAGCTCTGACCTCAAGAAACCTCCCAGCTCCAGGCACTCTCTAGAGGTACTCCCCACTTGCAGGCAGGAAGGAGCAGGTCAGAGAAACCCTGCTGAGGACAGCAAAGGAGATGCTGGTGCTCTCTGGAGGTAGAGGAGTGGACGCAAGCAGTTGCCTTGCCTCCTACCAGACCTCCTGATCTCTCAGGGTGGCAGCTCAGGACTCTCAGGCTCCCCCTCCAAACGCAGCAGAACCTTTTCCCCTTTGTCCTGAAACAGCAGGAAACTAAAAGCAGAGCCTCAGGAAAGCTCTTTAGCTGTAAGGGATCCCCTGCCTTGCTCTTCCTCTGCAAAAGCCCCCTCTGAAATGCCCTGGGCAGCTCTGGCTGCACACCCTGCCTTCACCCCTTCCCCCTGGTCTAACATGAGCCCCTGGGCTGGGAGGCCTCCTCACAGACCCTGCAGGCTGGAGCCTATGAACGCTTTCGGAGACCCTTCCCGCAACGGCAGCTGCATTGCCCTGCACCAAGAGACTTACCGTGGCAAGGGCTGCAAAGGTTTCTTCCCTTGCAGCTCTCCTCTCTCCTCCCACTCCAGCCTGCCTTTAATCGCGCTCTGCCCTACTCCTTTGCCCAGAGCCCTGCTGCGCTTGGCAGAGGAGTTGCTCCTTGGCAGAGCTGTCTCTCTGCACTGCTGCCTGCTTACCAGGAGCTCCCTCCACCCCAGGAGCCTGTCTCAGCCCCGGAGGAGGGGACCTGCCCAAGACGTCACTGTCTCTGCCCCCCACCCCACTGGGCGCTCCCTCCAGGTGTCCCTGGGGCTCTCCAGGAACCTGCTTGGGAAGAGACTGAAGGAATCACCGCTGTTGACTGTCTCACCTCTGCAGAGATTTTTCTTTGCAGCAGTGGCCTTGCTGCTCTCCGAGACACAGTTAGGTCTGAGAATCCCCCTTCCTTGGCCCATCATGAGACAGGACACCCAGACACTGCCAGGGAGGCATCTCCTTTAGCCATGCTGAGGGAAGGCAATCAGCTGAGTCAGTGGAGGCATCTCATGCTGGATTTGTAGTGCTGGGGCTGGAAGGGACCTCAGCTGCCTCCCATGCCTGCCACAAACCCCCAGGAGGTGGGAATCCTCTTGCTTCTGTCATGGCATCTGTTAAAAATAGGCACCTGCACTCCTTTCCTACAGTCCCATGGTCATGCCCCTGTCACTCCCGAAACACAGATGGGTTCTGCCCCTTTCTAGCTTGATGGCATGAGGGTACACTGTGTACTGGTGTCCATTAGAGCCTTATACTCCTGCTGGTCTCCTGTGCCAGGCCATCGAATCCACACAGTCCAGTAAACCCGGTTTTCCCTTTCTTCCATCTGGCTGGAGGCAGGGCCCCCTCTAATCCTGGTCATAGCATTCATAGAATCATAGAATCGTAGAATCATAGAATGGTTTGGGTGGGAAGGGACCTTTAAAGGTCATCTAGTTAAACCCCCCTGCAATGGGCAGGGACTTCTACAACTAGATCAGGTTGCTCAGAGCCCCATCTAGCCTGTCCTTGAATGTTTCCAAGGATGGATCATCTACCACTACTCTGGGAAAACCATTCAAGTGTTTCACTCCCCTCATTGTGAAAAATTTTTCCTTGTGTTCAATCTAAATCTACCCTCCTACAGC
This sequence comes from Platalea leucorodia, assembly GCF_965183815.1. Lineage (NCBI taxonomy): Eukaryota > Metazoa > Chordata > Aves > Pelecaniformes > Threskiornithidae > Platalea > Platalea leucorodia. Next base: position 125,295 of record NW_028121344.1, on the reverse strand, counting down.
AGCCTTCTCTTCTCCAGGCTGAACACCCCCAGCTCTTTCAGCCTTTCCTCATAGCAGAGGTGTTCCATCCCTTGGATCATTTGTGTGGCCTCCTCTGGACCCGCTCCAACAGGTCCATGTCCTTCCTCTGTGAGGACTCCAGAGCTGGACGCAGTGCTCCAGGTGGGGGTCTCACCAGAGCAGAGTAGAGGGGCAGAATCCCCTCCCTTGCCCTGCTGGCCACGCTTCTTTTGATGCAGCCCAGGATACGGTTGGCTTTCTGGGCTGCGAGAGCACATTGCCAGCTCATGTCGAGCTTTTCATCTACCAGTCCCCGCAAGTCTTTCTCCTCAGGGCTGCTCTCAATCCCTTCATCCCCCAGCCTGTACTGATACTGGGGATTGCCCTGAGCCAGGGGCAGGTGTAGAGAACTGCTAATGTAAAACAACAAGATGTCTCAAACAGCCTGGTGCTAAAACCACAATGCAGAGCAACGGTCGCTAGGACCCAGGACCGGACAGTACCCTGGAGTGAGGGTGAGGGAGGGAGCCCTGTGGAGACAGGGCGGCCTTGCCTCGGCCCCATTCCCCATGGTCTGTGAAGCGTCTTATTCCCCCCCACACCCCTACTGCCTGGAGGACAGCCCTGGTATCGCTCCTCTTGGTTTGACTGGGCGCTGATGTAATCTTCCAATTAGCAAAAACTACTAACCACTTGTGCCTTGGGAAAGGAATTTGGGAGGGAGATAAAAGATAACAAACTGTGGAAAACTAACGGCTCTAACCTTGAAGAAGAGCTAACAAGCCGACAAAAGTGAACCTCTTGGCACCAAAGACTGGACAGCGGCCAGAGAAGATACAACTGCAGAAAGTAGGTGAAAGGTAAATGTGGCGAGGGGAGATCACGACCACCGACTCAATTCAGGACCGAAAAGACTTGCCCCCCCCCACCTGAAAGGAGCATGCGTGCTAATTTACATAGCAAGCGAGGCTAATTTAAATACAGTAAACCAATAGTGTACGAAATGTTAATCACTAACCAATAAGTGTAAATTTAGGCAGGTTTATACTAATCATGTAGCCTGATAAATGTGCTGTAGTTTGTGTGTGTGGTGGTGCTCGTGTGTGTACCAGTACTCGTGTTTACGTTCGTGCTCATGCTCGTGCGTGCGTGATTTGTGGAATTATTATCACCGAGCATCCTGCGCAGAATCAACATCTCTATAAGAACCTTCACTTCTCCTCACTCTTTTTCTTCCCTCACCGAATACCCTTGTTGGCAGGACCAATGCTGGATCCAGGACTGGTGATTCTCTTTTCTCTCTCTTTCTCTCTCTCTCTCTCACTCTTTTTCACTTTTCCTAAGGTGGTTAAGTTGTTAAAGTTGTTAAATTGAAGTCAAGTACTGCATAGCCTACCTTGATTTTCTGTAAAACCGCACAGCTGGGGTGAATATAACTGTGAGGGTTGGCGGGTATCGAATATTTGTACTCAATATTTGTCTCTATAGAAGCTTTCTATTAAAGCTGGTGTTTGTGTATGGACCTTGAGTGTTGGCCCACCTTAATCCACACCGAGAGGATTTGCGAATCTTTGTCACTCCTCCCCCCTCCTCCCTAGGTAGGACGTGACAGCAGGACCTTGCACTTGGCCTTCTTCAACCTCATGAGGTTCACACAGGCCCCCTTCTCAAGCTTGTCCAGGTCCCTCTGGATGGCATCCTGTCCCTCGGGAGTGTCACTTGCACCACTCAGCTTGGTGGCATCTCAAAACTTTCACTTGATTGCACTATTCATGTCCTTGCTAAAGACATTAAACACTACTGGTCCCAGTATGGACCCCAGAGGGACACCACTCGTGCGTTGGGTATCTATCTCCAGGGGTGGTCTCCACTCCAAGGTGGGCTTTGACTAGATGATCTCCAGCACCTACAACCTCTCTTCTTCCTCTTAGATTTGACCTTGAAACTACCACAGGATTTCTGATGTCTCCATTGGAGTGGTTGTCTTCTCAGTCAACACCCAAGGTTGAGCTTGAGACCTTCTAAAGATCTAATGGCCACCTGGCACTACCTGAGGAGGACAAGCCTTGAGCCCACCCAAGGTCTGGTGAAGACCTGGGCAGAGGCTTCCCTCCAAGGAAGGCTGGATGAGGTGAGGGGAGTCTCAGCCAAGGGCTGAAGGCGCTGGCGCACAGCAAGGTGAAGGTCAAGAAGCGGGGCTGCAGCTGGGGCCAGAGGACACATGGGGCATGGCATAGTGGAGGGAAGGGAGGGAGGGGTATGGCCAATGGACGCACTTAGGGGTGCCAAGGTTGCACTTAGGGGTCCAGGGGGGCCCTTAGGGGTCTGGGGGGCAGTTAGGGTTCTGTACAGGGATGAGACCCAGTCTATAAGGTTAAAGAGATCCAGTTTGTATGGGGACGGGGCCCAATCTCTACTGGGATGGGGCCAGGGGATCCAGTTTGTACTGGGATGGGGCCCAGGCTGTACTGGCAGGAGTTAAAGGGATCCAGGCTGGACTGTGACGGGACACAGCCTGTACTGGGAAGGGATCATGGGATCCATTTTGTACTAGGACGTGCCCAGTCTGTAATGGAAAAGGATAAAAGGATGCAGTTTGTACTGGGACAGGGCCCAGTCTGAGCTGGGCAATGTTAAAGGGATCCAGTTTGTTCTGGGATGAGGCCCAGTCTGTGCTGGGAAGGGGACCAAGGGATCCAGTTTATACTGGGACAGGGCAAAGTCTGTGATGGGAGGCGTTAAATGGATCCAGCTTGTACTGGAAGGGGGCTCAGTCTCTACTGGCAGGGGTTAAAAGGAACCAGTTTGGACTCGGACAGGGCCCAGTCTGTACTGGCAGGTATTAAATGTGTCCAGTTTGCACTGGGAGAGGCCCCATTCTCTACTGGGAGGTGTTTGAAGGATCCACTTTGTACTGGGAGGGGGCCCAGTCTGTACTGGGAGAGGTAAAGTGACCAGGTTTGTACTGGGACAGGGCCCAGTCTGTACTGGGAGGGGTTAAAGAGAACCAGTTTGGACTCAGACAGGGTCCATTCTGTACCATGAGGGGTTAACAGGATCCAGTTTATAATGTGACAGGGCCCAGTCTTTACTGGGAGTGGTTAAATGGACCCAGGTTCTGCTTGGAGGGGGGTCAGTCTGTACTGAGAGGGTTCCAGTGTGTACTGGGACTGGTCCCAGTCTGTACTGGAAGGAGTTCAGAAAAAGAAATCTATGTAATAGCTGAAAAAGTCTTAATTTCCAGCTTTTCATGATTTTTTAAGAAATTTTGCTGATCCCTGAGGGATGCTGCTAGTATCTGGCTCCTTGGAGGACTTTGTACCACTGACAGATTTGTTCCTGATCATCCAGCCAACTTCCCACCCACCGCATCATCCACTTCTTCAGTCCAGATGTCAACAATCTGCTCTAGGGAGGCCATGGGAAACCACATGCAAGGACTTGCAAAAGTCCAGGTACACAGCATGCCCTTCTTTCCCCTCCCACGTGGGTTCAGCAATCCTTTTCTTGTCCTTCAAGTGATGGAGATAGCTGCAAGAGCATTTGCCCTGTCACCTTCCCAGGGGCTGAGGTGAAGCTGACCAACCTGTAACACTCCCGGTCCTCCTTGCCCTTCTTGAGGATGGCTTTGATATTTGCCTTTTCTGAGGACCTTGCAACCTCCCTGATCTCTCTGCCCCTTCCAAGATGTTTGAGAGAGGTCTCATGATGACACCAGCCAGCTCCACCAGCCAGCTCCACCAGCACCTCTCTGCTCCTTCCCACACCAAAAGCCTTCTTCATATCCCACCCTTGCAGGGGAGTGCCCAGGACACAGCACACGCCAGTCCAGGTCCTCTGGGCTGGCTCAGAAGAGAGCCAGAAGTGATTTCTTCCTGCAGGCCCACAGCTCCAATGGTTTCTCTGCGCAGCTCACAGCTTCCCTGAGCATTTTTCTCAGTGCCCCCCAACCTTTCTAGTCCACAGGCTGTAGATGAAGGGATTGAAGAGGGATGTGAGGATGGTGGAGAAAAAGGGCTTTGTCAAACTGTCTCAGGAGGGCTGTTCTGGGCATCACACCCCCAAAGACGAGGGTGTCATAGAAAACAGTGGCACCAGTGAGGTGAGAGGAGCAGGTGGAGAAGGCTTTCTGCCTGCCCACGCTGGATGGGAGAGCTGCCCCAGGGAGGCATCTCTGATGCACACAGGATGACCATGTGAGCAGGAAGGGGAGGATGGGATCTAAAAAGCAGGTTATGAGAGCAAAGAGCACGAGTGTCACAGTGCCACTGCATGAGAGCTCCAGCAATGGGGTGAAATCACAGAAGAAGTGGTGCGCTCCACTGGGGCCACACAACTGTATCTGGGACACAACTGAAATTATGACTGTAGATGACAGAAATGCCCCTAGCGAAGGGGCAGCTGCCCTCTGGAGACAGACCTGCCGGTTCATGAGTCTTGTAGAGAGCAGGGGGTGGCACACAGCCCAGTACTGATCGTAGGGTGTGGTCACGGGGAGTAAACACTCAGTGCATGCAAAAGGTGCAGGAAACAATACTAGCACCGTGATGAGCAGAGATGGTGCTGTCCCCAGTCACGCAGCTGGCCATCAGCTGGGGCAGGGTAGCGGGTCTGTAGAAGATCTCCAGGGAAGACAAATGCCCCAAGAAGAAGCCCTTGGGGGTGTGCGGATGCTGGTTTGCCACCACGTGCATGACGATGAGGGTTTTCTCAAGCACAAACACTATGCAGGTCATGAGAGAGAGGGAAGAGATTTGCCTATGGGCTGGGAATGTTCCCCATTCCATAGGTATGGGGGACTCCATGATGGCCCCATTGCCCTTTCTCCACCTATGAGGAAGAATATTTGGTTCAGTTTTAGTTTAGTTTTATCCTTGGACTCCCTGGCAAGGGTCATCTCTAGGGAAGCTGTGGGTTTCCTAAAGCCTATTTCTAAATTGTTCCATTTCAAGTGAGCGTCTGCATCCACCTCCTCCCTGCTTCTACTAACTATGGAACTTCCTCATGAGTTCCCTCTTCACCCAAGCTGGTCTTGTCAGCTATGGACTCAAACCTGCTCTTTGTGGGAGCTTCCGTCATTGAAGACCAGCTGTACTGAGTTGTGCTGCCCTTCACTGCTGCCCACAGGATCCCCACTAAAAGCCCCCTGAACAGGCCAAAGTCTTCCCCTCTGAGGTCTGACACCTGCACTCTGCTCCTCTCCTTCCTCAGGCTGCTCAAGAGCTGCACCCCCCTATTTCAGGGTCACTACAGCCAAGGATGACACTGGTTTTCATGTCCCTGACCAGCTCTTCATGGTCTGCAAGGACCTGATCCAGGTGAGCATTGTCTATGTTGGTCCAGCTCGTGGCTTTCCTAAGCAATTGCTCCAACATCCTCCAGAAACCTATTGGTCTGTTTTCACAGTGCTGTCTTCCCCCTCCAATGAATGTCAGGGTCATTAAAGTCCCCAGAAAGAGCCCCAGGTCACTGATCTGGAGACTTCCTTGAGTTGCTTAAGTAAGAGCTTGTCCACCTCCTCCCCTTGATTGCAGGTTCTTTATATCCCGCCACGATGTCGCCCAAACTGGCCTCTCCTCTGATCCTCACCTACAAGGGCTCACCCAACCTGTTGACCTCTAGATTCATTGGACTCTTTGAAGAGTGTATCATCAAGAGAGTGAGTAAAAGATGGGGGAGAGGAGAACCAGAAGAAGGGGAGAACGTAGGCCCACAAGTGGAGACCCCAGTGCAATGTGCTGCTTCTTCATGCAGTGCCTTGCATCTCCCGGACAGAGATGGGACAGAGCTGGCCTCACTGCAGGGGTGGGGATCAGTCACTTGCACACAAGCACCGAAGGAATCGGAGATGCGCCTGGGGTGTCTGTCACGCACCCGCTCTGAGGGGACATGGCTTTCCTGCAGGTGCTGTGCTGTCCCTGCCAGCCACAGGCAGGTTTGGTGGAGAGCCTTGGTGTCTCACAGAGCCCTACAGGCCTGTATTTGGCCATTCCGTGAGCAGCTGCCCTGCATTAGGTCGGGCTCCATGGGGATGTGTGAGACAACTCTTGTTACAGACAGTGCAGAGCTAGTCAACAGCTAAAGGAGGACAGAAAGAGAGAGACTTCTCTCTCCCTCGGGCACAGAACTGCATTTGGTCAGCTGAACACCTCTATGGGCGGCCCTGAACAGCCTGAGGAGGGACGGGTGGTGATGTCCTAAATGTGGGCGTCTGCCATCATTTCAGCTGGCATCCTCACCAGGCTGCAGGATGATGCCCCCAAATTTTTCCCAGCCTCTAAGTACTGCTCCATTATCGTGGACTACATCTGGCACCTCAAATGTCACCAGGCATTTGTATGTGAACTCCTGGTCTCCATCTCTGATCATGGGACCATAGAAAAGGAGTGCAGGTGCCTATTTTTAACAGACGCCATGACTTAAGCAAGGGCAATCCCACCTCCTGGGGGTTTGTGGCAGGCATGGGAGGCAGCTGAGGTCCCTTCCAGCCCCAGCACTACAAATCCAGCATGAGATGCCTCCACTGACTCAGCTGATTGCCTTCCCTCAGCATGGCTAAAGGAGATGCCTCCCTGGCAGTCTCCAGGTGTCCTGTCTCATGATGGGCCAAGGAAGGGGGATTCGCAAACCTAACTGTGTCTCGGAGAGCAGCAAGGCCACTGCTGCAAAGAAACGTCTCTGCAGAGGTGAGACAGGCAACAGCGGTGATTCCTTCAGTCTCTTCCCAAGCAGGTTCCTGGAGAGCCCCAGGGACACCTGGAGGGAGCGCCAAGTGGGGTGGGGGGCAGAGAAAGTGACGTCTTGGGCAGGTCCCCTCCTCCGGGGCTGAGACAGGCTCCTGGGGTGGAGGGAGCTCCTGGTAAGCAGGCAGCAGTGCAGAGAGACAGCTCTGCCAAGGAGCAACTCCTCTGCCAAGTGCAGCAGGGCTCTGGGCAAAGGAGTAGGGCAGAGTGCGATTAAAGGCAGCCCGGAGTGGGAGGAGAGAGGGGAGCTGCAAGGGAAGAAACCTTTGCAGCCCTTGCCACGGTAAGTCTCTTGGTGCAGGGCAATGCAGCTGCCCTTGCGGGAAGGGTCTCTGAAAGCGTTCATAGGCTCCAGCCTGCAGGGTCTGTCAGGAGGCCTCCCAGCCCAGGGGCTCATGTTAGACCAGGGGGAAGGGGTGAAGGCAGGGGGTGCAGCCAGAGCTGCCCAGGGCATTTCAGAGGGGACTTTTGCAGAGGAAGAGCAAGGCAGGGGATCCCTTACAGCTAAAGAGCTTTCCTGAGGCTGTGCTTTCAGTTTCCTGCTGTTTCAGGAAAAGGGGAAAAAGCACTGCTGCGTTTGGCGAGGGAGCCTGAGAGTCCTGAGCTGCCACCCTGAGAGATCAGGAGGTCTGGTAGGAGCCAAGGCAACTGCTTGCATCCACTCCTCTACCTCCAGAGAGCACCAGCATCTCCTTTGCTGTCCTCAGCAGGGTTTCTCTGACCTGCTCCTTCCTGCCTGCAAGTGGGGAGTACCTCTGGAGAGTGCCTGGAACTGGGAGGTTTCTTGAGGTCAGAGCTGAGCAGACAGGAGTGGGTGATGGGGTCTGTGATCCCTGACAGGGAAAAACTGGAGGGCAGAGCAACAGTTCCCAGCAGGGATAGCTCCAGGCAGCAGCGACATGGGCAGAGAGCTCTAGGAACCTCCAACCCCAAATGCCATGGGAGGGAGAAGTTGGGAAGCTCCCTGCCATCCCCTCCAATGCAGACACCTGCCTCTGCGCAAGACCCCTGCTCCCGTCTCCCACCCAGCACAGCCACTGCCCTCAAGGCTGTGTGGTCCAGGGCAGGAGTTGCCTCCTGTGCAGCCAGAGCTCTGGCACAGGAGAGGAGCATCTCTCCTGACACGTGGCTGCTTCCCTCTGCAGGGCAAACGGGCTGAGAGCGACTGCCCTGGGCAGGGAGTCCTGCGGGGCTGTGAGCATCCCTCCAGAAGGGCACAGCTCTCCTGTAGGACCTTGGAGATGTCTGAGAGCACCCGATCTGCCCATGCCAATCTGCATCCTTGTCCTGTCCATCATGCTCTGCAGAGCTGTGCTGGAAGGAGAGGTGTTTTGAACTCTGCACCTGGCACAGGGCCCCTCTGCTCCCAGGACAGGCCAGTGTCTTTTGCAGAGCAACCTCTGGGTGCAGCCCTCCTGCAGCTGAGAGCGGTGCAAGCCCAGAGCAGCTGGGCACCAGGCTGATGGACAGAGCAGCCCTCCTGCATGGGAGCACTGATGGAGGTTTGCACTGAGGCAATGGGGCAATGGAGGAATTTGACCCTTTCCAAGACCATTTCCCAAGTGGATGGAGCTGTCTGAATACTAAAACACAGTGTAACGGTACATATTTGCTGCACCTCATCTCCCACCTTCCTCTGGGGAAGAAAGCCTCCTTCTGGGCTTTTTGCCCTCTGCTCTAGTGCAGCACAGGGAACTCCTCCCCAGGAAGCCTCCCTCCAAACACCCTGGGCTGTTGCTGCCTCCATGGGTCATTGCTGGAAAGCAGGGCTGACCCTTCAGGAGCCCCTGGGGAGAGGGCACGGCTCTGCACAGCACACTCAGCCAGCACAAACCACAGCTGAAGCCTCCGAGCTGCGTAACAGCCCCCCCCAGGAAAGAAAAGCACCCTTAGGTAGTTCACAAAGAATGAATGAAATGTGGCTCAGAGAAGATTCTCTGAATTTTTCTCTTTTCTCTCCTTTGGCAGTTTCCATGCCCAGAAGCAGCAGATGTCCAATGGCAGCTCCATGAACGAGTTCCTTCTCCTGGCATTCGCAGACACTCAGGAGCTGCAGCTCTTGCACTTCTGGCTCTTCCTGGCCATCTACCTGGCTGCCTTCCTGGGCAATGGCCTCATCATCACCGCTGTAGCCTGTGACCACTGCCTCCACACCCCCATGTACTTCTTTCTCCTCAACTTCTCCCTCATGGACCTGGCCTCCATCTCCACCACTGTGCCCAAAGCCATGGCCAGTTCCCTCTGAGACACCAGGGCCATCTCCTACTTGGGATGTGCTGCACAGCTCTTTTTCTTTCTCTTCTTCATTGGAGGAGAATATTGTCTTCTCACTGTTATGGCCTACGACCGTTACGTGGCCATCTGCAGACCCCTGCACTACGGGACCCTGCTGGGCAGCACAGCTTGTGTCCACATGGCAGCAGCTGCCTGGGGCACTGGGTTTCTCTATGCTCTGCTGCACACGGCTGATATATTTTCCCTACCCCTCTGCCGAGGCAATGTCCTGGACCAGTTCTTCTGTGAAATCCCCCAGATCCTCAAGCTCTCCTGCTCAGATGCCTACCTCAGGGAAGTGGGACTTCTTCTGGTTAGTGCCTGTTTAGTCTTTGGTTGCTTTGTTTTCCTTGTGGTGTCCTATGTGCAGATCTTCAGGGCCGTGCTGAGGATCCCCTCTGAGCAGGGATGGCACAAAGCCTTTTCCACGTGCCTCCCTCACCTGGCTGTGGTCTCCCTGTTTATCAGCACGGCAGTGTTTGCCTATCTGAAACCCCCCCTCCATTTCCTTCCCAGTTCTAAATCTGGTGGTATCTTTTCTGTACTCAGTGGTGCCTCCAGCCGTGAACCCCCTCATCTACAGCATGAGGAATAAGGAGCTCAAGGATGCCCTATCTAAACTGGCCCAATGGGCGCTATCTCACAGACAATAACCCGCCTCCCTTTCTATGCACATTTCCCACAGTTTATCTTAGTCCACCAGTCTACCTTTTCCTCTTGTGATAATCCAAAGTATAGAGAATTTTGTGGGTTTATACTACTTATCTTGAGGCTTGATGTTATTGTGTCTGGCCCTTGTACCATACTGTATCAGATGTGGCCTGTCAGATAGCAGCTCTTCAGTAAAATGGGATCTCCCAGGTCCAGTGCCTGAAGGCCGGGCTCTTCCTCCAAAGGTATTTCCAAGATAATATCCAAGGAATTTGTCTTTTAAGCTGTCTGTTCTCCTCGTGTTCTCAATGTTTTAGGAGTTAAAGGTCATGTTACTATTTCATTCCACTGAGCCAAATGCTCTGGATTTAAAAGCTCTCTTTTTGGTGTCCAATGGGAGAGGAGATGGCCCATGAGCTCCCATTATCTCCTCAGGTTTCTTCATGTATGAGAGGAGTGATGGCATATACCAGACTCTCTGGAAATGAGTTTGGAGGGGTGAGGAGAGGAGAGGATGGGGACTCACCATGTGCCCTGGGGCTGGAATGAATGGAGGCTCAGAAGGTGAAACACCCTCAATGGTGAAGTCCCGAAAAGTAAAGCACTAAATAAATGTATCCATGAACAAGGTCTCTGCAATGCCATGGGAGTCAGTGGGGACCCAGGAGGAACAGGGAGGGGAGCCTGGAGAGATGCAGGAGCTGCCTGAGGAGGCCCAGGGCCAGGACTGTCACATTGTCCTGGGCAGTGGGGCTGATGGAGGCAGAGAAGGGGGCAAATGCAATCAGGTATGGGCATCACCTACAACATGTATTCAGGAGATCCAGAGTGTTCCTGGCCCCTATTTACTCATGCCCTTGGGGCCAGCACCATCCCTGGAGCTCATGATGAGCCTGAACTGAGCCTCTCTGCACTCTGAACAGTGCCTCTCTGCCCCCCAGGAGCTGCTGTGCCCTTCAGAGGGGCTGGGGCTGTGGGGTGAGTGCCCAGAGCTCTGCAGCACCCTGCGGTGGGCACTGCCGTGGGGCCAGCCCAGGCTGGGCTGCTCTGCTGGGCTGGGCTGGGGAGAGGGCAGGGGAGGTGGGGAGAGCTGGAGAGGGGCTGGGCTGGGCTGGGAAAATGCCTGGGAAAGGAAAGCCCCAGTGTAGAGCTAAGCTGTGTGAGTGTGCAGGGTGGGGGCACCCAGCACTGCTCACAGTGCAGTCAGGCATCATGGTGAAGGAAGCAAGGCACCAAAGGTGCATAAGTAAGAAGCCCAGTCCTTGCCATGTCCCCTGGCCACCTCGGGAAAGCTGCCCTGGGAAAACTGTCCCAGATCAGTGCCACACACCGGCCATTTCCATCTCTGGCCATACACCCCAACCCTGAGAAGTGATCTTTGCTGCATGGTCACTTCCCTCCTCCTCTGGGGCTCTGTGATATATCCAACTCCACCACCGGGATTAAGAAAAAGGGAACCAGTTTCTTAGAGACACTTATTACACACCAAGTCCCAGAGCTCTTGCCACAGCTGGTCTCTCTCAGCCAAGCCAGTTCTCAGACAGCTCCAGCTAGATCAGGTGCCCATGACCTTGTCTCAACAAATGTTGAAAAATCCACTGACTGACATCCCACCAACTGGCCTGCATCCTTGCTCCAGGGTTTCACTCTGAGGGATTTCGCTAAAACCCAGCTCTCTCAGCATCTCCTTGTCCATAATGTGCTCCAGGCCCCAACCAGTCTATCCTAGGCACAGGATCTGGCCTTTGTCCTCCTTCTATTTCATGAAGGTCCCCACAGGACAGTCCTCCTGCCTCTCAGGTTTCCCCTGAAAGGCATCCCTAAGGCACAGGAATGGTCCTCCCATGCTAGTAACATTGAAAAATGTGGTGAGAGTTGCCTCCTCCAGGTCATGGATACAGGTGTTAAACTGCACAGGGCTCAGGAGAGTCCCCTGTGCCACCTCACCAAACCCCAGTATGGCCCCTGGCCTTCAGGTAGAGTCTGGCCCCTTCACCACTGCTCTCTCAGCCTCGTCATCCAAGCGGCGTTTTGCCCATCTGTTTGTCTGTCCATCCAGACTGTAATGGCCTAACTTGGGTACAAGAACATTGAGGGAGACCTTGCCAAAAGGCTTGCTGAAGTGGAGGTAAATGACATCACCTGATGTCCCCTCATGCACAAAGGAAGCTACTTCCTCATGAAGGCAACCAGGTTGGTGAGGCATGATTTACCTTTGGGAAGTGCATGACGATGCTCTTCTCTTTTGGGTGCCCAGGAATGTCACCCAAGAGCACTCATTCAATGGTTTACTCCTCACCAAAGTGAGCTTGTCAGCCTGGGGTTCCCTGGGTTGCACTTTTGGCCTCTTTCAAAGATGGGTGCACCATTTGCTTGTCCTCACTCACAAGAGACCTCTACCAATCCCATGACCTTTCTGAAGGGATATTCAAAAGAAATACTGATCTTCACCTGTACCTTCTTCATCACTCCTCTGCCTGTTAGATGGTGTCTTTAGTTTCTCTAATCTCTCAAACTGTTTCACCTGTCCCCATACAATGACCATTTCTAATGCCATCTTTGCAGATGCAGACTCTCTAGGCAAAGGCCAGTTCCATTAGTCTCTAATTTTCTCCTCCCATTATTCTTTGTTCATTCGATAAGTCTCACCTACCCAGCTGCTGCTTTGAGCTTCACAGAGTTCAAAGCTTGCCTGTCTTTCAGTAGTCGAATTGTCTCTTTAGCCAACACTTGAGTTGTTTTCAAATCTATCTGTTTGTACCTATCTATCTAAAACATTTCTCATAAGATTATCCCTTGTAGAAAGGCAACCTCATTAGAGACAGCTTGTACTTAGCCTGTGGTTACAGAGTGTGTTTTATTGTTTGTGAAAACTGATCATGCTTTGCTTTGCTTTGCTTGCAAATAGGAAAAATCCTTATGTGGCCTGTGTGCAGCCAGTTGCGATGGATGCCCTCGACCTCTTAACCAAACGAGCAGTAGTTTGGTACAGGCTTCAGAAGAGGTAAAGGCGTGAGCCGTAGCCAGGCCATGAACTCCTCTAGTTTCTATCTGTTCTCTGAAAACCCACAAAGGAGCCGAGGGGTACATGATGTCTATGAGCTTGGAACACCAATCATGCGACTGACACGGGAATAGTGGGTGGCTATTCCAAGACTCAATTATCAAGGAACAAAGAAACTCGGGGGTACAAGGAGCCTCCTGCATACCTTTCCTATCGCATGTAATTTGACCGCAAGCCAACCACTTTATCCTATAAATACAACAGCCTCAGTGAGCCTTCTTTGAGCTCTCCCTGCTAGGCAGCGTGGGTGCCTGGCGGTGATCCCCCCTTGAGCTGGGACACCTCTCAAGGCTGCTCCTCGAGGCAGAGAGACCTTTTAACAACGACAGATCTTTGGTAGGAGACTGATATCGTGCAGAACGTTGTAGCATGGTAACTTTGATTTTGTCTTGGCAACTTTGATTGCATGCTGAATTGACAAATTTTGCCTATATAATCTCTTAGACATAAATCGTTGTCCAAGTCTGAGACTAAGATTGGACCTAGCCACACCTAAGCTCCATCAGGAGTTTAGAAAGCAAGGAGGTCTACTCTGAACCTTGTGACTCAACGGGAGGGTCCTCCTTACCCTTTTGTATCCCTGGTCTCCCCGTGAATCATGTGAACTTGAGTGTAACTCAATTTTCCTTTGTATGTTTCTTCCATGCAGTAATTAATAGAGTAAACATCATCATCAAACTTATTGAACCTTGAGCAACCACTCTTAAACTTTGTTAAATTCCATCGAATTCATTGAACTCTGTCAAAATTATTATTCTACCTGAATAAAACTTATGCCATAGGAGCCAGTGGGGTTCCCATTTTGAAAGGAGGGTGGAGAAACCGGAGAAGGTCCAGAGGAAGTCGGTCGTGATGGGCTTCGGGGCCTAAAGCACATGAGCTGTGTGGAGAGGTGGAGGCACCTGGGCCTCTTTAGTCTGCTGAAGGAGAGGCACAGGGCAGTCTAAAAGCAGGTGACACCGACCTGGAGAGGTGGTGGAGCCAAACTCTTCTGCGGTGTCAGATGGTATGGCAGAGGCAACAGCCACCAAGTTCCTCCCGGGAGCTTCACACTGGGCCTTAGGAAACCCTGACAAGGCAGGTGGTGCTGCCCTGCAGCAGGACATCCAGAGAGGATCGTTCATTTCCATGTTTGGAGGGTTTCAGGTTTCAGCTCCACAAAGCCACAGCCAGCTTGACCCTGGGGTTGGTGATACCCCACCCTTTGGTGGGAGGCCACCATTGCAGACATGGAGACAAGGCACCTGACCAGCTCCTTGCACCCAGGAATCGGTATGCCATGCCACCTGAGACTCCTGGGAACAGCTACGCTTTTGTCCACAGAAGCGTGATTCCTCTTCATGTGTCCTGGCCAATCTCCTGACCCATGCGGTGCTTTAGGCTCTGAAGACAATCAAAACCAACTTGATGACTAGGTTAGTCTCATTTTACATGCTGACATGCAGGGCAGATGCAGGGAGCTCAGAGCTTCCAGGCTCCCTGCTGCACAGTTAGGACTTCAGAGACTGGAAAGGCAGGTAACGGTGTCGTGGCGGTGTGCTCCACATCAAGGTTTTGCCTTCCTTTGTGCCTTTTCACTAACCTGGGATCTGTCCCTTGGCCGCCTTTGGCTAAAAAGAGAACAACTCCCCTATTCCACCTCCCTGTCCTGATGAAAACTGTGAGAAACAGATGGAGCAGAGATGATTTAAGGGCAATTCTGTCTAAGAGCTGTAAGCATTAAATAATAACAGAGAGTTAGCAGTGAGAGAAAAAGCACTGTTCTAAGAATTGCATGCCAGAGGCTAATCACGGAGAACTTGTAGCTATTTTGTCAAGTAAAGATGAAATGGAAGAGCTTCAGTTCATCATCGCGAATACGAAGGAGTTCCCTTACCACACTGTCCTGTTACTGCCATTAGGGACAGTACCACTAATTCCAAAACATCCTTGAGAGCTTCTTTATTTTTCCTCGTCTCCAAAGCTCAGGCTGCTCAGACCTGGAAAGTACTACCTCAACTCTCTGCAAACCAAGTCTCTCCAGCCTTCTCTCCTCCACACTCTTTTACCCCAGGACACTTCTCCCCATCACGTCAGCACACTGCCTGGTCTCTATTTTTGATCTGGGCGAAGCCAGGGTACTGCCTTGGTAAGCCTTCCCTACAGAAGTCCTCTCTCCCTGCTGATCCCACTTGTGTCACCGGACGCTAGGTACAGCTCCATTTTCCTGCTGCAGAGCTCCATGGCATGGACAGTTTTCCTGTTTCTTTCATGAGAAAAGGTGACAAGCAGGAGAGACTCCGTGCCAGAGAGTCCCAGCCTTGGGTGTTGCTCACCTGGTTCTTACTGGCATCTCTGTTGGTGTACCTGGTACTTTTCTGCGGCTACTCTTTCTGCACAGAAGATCTTAAAAAGACAAAGATTTCATAGCAGATGGTCGTAAAAGCCCTGTTATAGACAACAAAGTTTGCCATGGGCTCTGGCGGGAGCCAGGAAGATAGTTAACAAGCACCAGGAAGATCCAGGAAGCTTAAGGCCACTTCTGAAGAGTGAGTGGCTGTAAGCAACGCTGACTGGCTGTGCGTAGGTCTCAGAGAGAGGGTCGAGGGGTGTCAGTGAGAAACAAGGAGGTGGCTGATGGCTTTAGCAAATCCTTCAGCATATCTGAGCCCAGAAATGGAAAGCAACTGATGTGTGTGGATGGGGAAGAGGAGGAGGTTTGTCCTGGGAAGATGTCAGGAGGGAAGACCCCTCTTCTGCAAATCAGGGATGACAGACATTTCCATGTGATGTGCATCCCCTAGGAGAAGGGGAACGCTCGCTGCTGAGGATGGCTGTGCTCAGTCATGCACCATGAGCTGACCATGCTCCCTTTACCTCCTTCACTTCCCACACTTGGATGGACCTCAGGAAACATCGATGAGCGTGGAGGATGCACAGACCTCCTGGGCTGAGGTCCTGCCACTGCAGGGGAAGAGGGAAGGGTTTGTGAGACACATGGTAGTGCAGGGAGAGAGCAGAGCATGTGAGGATTCAAGCAAGTCTGGGGCTAGGACATCTTGGGTGCTAGAGGAACGTGAACAGGGCTTTGAAAGAAGCCAGATGGGTTGTGGGGAACTCAGAGACATTGGCAAATCCTCAGAAAACCACACCTTTGTGTTTGAAGAACAGTGAGGACACAGAGTTATCAGTAAGCCTTGGGATATCATGGGGGCAGAGTGAGCTGGGGAAGCAGGGGTGGTGGTTAAAATCTGCAGAGAAACGGGCACAGACAGAGGACAGTGTAGGACAGCCTGTGGTGGGGAAAGCCAAGGGCTTTGGTAGGGCTGGGACCCAGAACTGAGGTCCTTGTTCTCTTGGCTAGGGCTGCTGACTCTTGGGCTGAGGCCCATGTGAGGACACCAGTTCCTTGCAGCCCCCATACTTTGTTGCCTCCTCACCCCTGAGAGAGCCTGGGAGGTGTCTTAGCACTGACCAGCACTCAGCATCACAAACCCTCACATCTCTCTGCCCCTAGCAAGAGCCCTGAGACACCCAGGAAGGAAAGGATCCCCATTCCTAGGGTCCTGGGGTCAGGGCTTGGCCATCCTCCTTAATGAAACACGTCAAGGGCTTTCACAGCCCCCTCCACTTGGCTTTCTGCATGTGCCACTCTCACTAGTTACCATGCTGTCATGCGCAGGTGTTGCAGGCTGTGAGGAGGGTCCAGTCTGAACATGACGTCATTCACAATTGAACTTGGAACCTAGCATGTTTCAGGCCTAAGAGGCAATATCACACCACGAGGAGAGGCTGGCTCTGGGGATGCCATGCTTGGTGCTAACCCACATGCAGAGAGGGAATTCATGACTGCAAGAATCGCGGTAGCTATCATCAGAGACAACAGAATCACCGAACCATTCAGGTTGGAAGGGACCTTGGGAGGTCTTTAGACTAACCTCCTGCTCACATTGGGATGAGCAATGAATTCCCATTAACTTCCTAAGGGCTTTTGTCCAAGAGTGTCCTGAAAATGTCTAAGATCTTTGGTGGGCTCGTAGAGACCCTCTGAGGAAGCTGAGGGTGCCTTTTGCTGCCAGGTAAGGACGGCTACAGGATTCCCTGACTCCAACAAGCTGCTACTAACCTCGAGCATCTTCTAACGAACCCTGTCCACTGTCCTTGATCAAAAGGTGCAGTGTTGAGAGGCTGCTAAAGTTTTTCCAAACCTTGGACTGTTACCCCGTGCTGCTCTTCCCTGTAGGCACCAATGACACAGCCAAACCTGCAAAGGATTGAGTGTGACTGCATGGCTCTGGGGATGATGGGCATGGTGGCACAGGCAGTGTTCTCCTCAGTCCTGCTGGTGAGGGGGAGAGGCTTGGGGACTGGACAGATCCTGTGGGTCAGCAATTGGTTGCACAGCTAGTACCAGCAACAGGGGTTTAGTTTCTATGACCAGGAGACCCTCTCTGAGGACCACTGACTGCTGTCAGTGGTGTCTACGCTGTTCCTGAGGCTGTTTGGCAGAGGTGAAGCTGATCTCCAGCAAGAACAAGGTGCTGCTGACAGGCACACTGTGAACATTGCTGCTCTGTTCCTTGCCTGTATCATCAAGGGGGTGAGTAAAGGGTGGCGGAGAGAAAAACCAGCAGCTTGAGAGTGTAGGCACACGAGTGCAGACCCCAGTGTGATGTGCTTCCTATTCCTGCACTGTCCTGCATCTACTGGCTAGAGCAGGGACAGACCTTGCTGCAGGGCAGTGGTGGCAATCGGTGGCTTGCACAAAGGCAGTGCTGTCTGGGCTGTGTGTCACACACAGGCTTTGAAGGGGGGCAGCTTTCCTGTGCAGGACCAGTGCTGTCCCTGCCAGCTGCACGCAGCTGTCTGTGAAAGCCTTGGCACCTCACATAACACTACAGGCCTTTCTTTGGCCATTCCATTGAGTAACTGTCCTGAAATCTGTTAGGCCATGTGGGGATGAAACGAGACAGCTCTCATGATAGTCAGGAGAGATCTGGGAAGTACAGCTGATGGAGATCAGAAAGCGAGAGACTTAGCTCTCCCTGTGGTCCATGAGTCCATTTGATCAGCTGAATCCCTGTGTAGGCTGCCCAGAAAATGACAACTAGAGAAAGATTCTCTTGTCCTAAACGTGTGCATCTGCTGTCATCTCAGTTGTCCAAAGGAAATCATCCTCCTGCTCAGAAATGATGCCCCAGATACCACCCTGTCTCTCAGAGCAGATACATTAGAACATGTAGTTACCTCCATGTCTCTTGGACCAGCTCTGGCACCTCAACTGTCACCAGGTGTTTGCATCTGAACACCTCACTCCTGGGCTTCATCTCCAGTAATTAGCATGGGAGCTGCCTGCAGGCAGCGAGGGGAGAGGAGCCAGGCAGAGAGAGGTGTTAAAGGCAGTCAGCAGTGGGAGGATGCTGAGAGCTCACTAAGGGAGAAATCCTCACAGCCCTTGACACGGTAAGTCTCTGGCTGCAGGAATCTCCTGAAGCTGGTACATCCCACAGTTGACAGGATCTGTCAGGATGACTCTCACAGTATCCCTGTTGGAGAGGAGAGGAACATGCTCCAGAGCAGGGCTTCCCTGCTGCACGGTCAGAGGGACAGGGCACGATCGCTGCCTTCTCCTGGGGACAACTGCAGGGGTGTGAAGCTGGGTGTGCCCAGGGCCGTCCTTCCGAGCAGGGTCTGTGTGCTGGGGCTGTGTGCTGGGGCAGGGACTCTGCCGCCTGCCAGGGTCAGCACTCAGCCTGCCCGGGGAGCTGCCCACGATGCTGCAGGGAGAAGCTGTGAGTGGAAGGCAACCTCTGGCAGGGCAGGACAGGATCCTTCTTCTGCAGAGAGGGTGCTGCGTGGGTCAGGGCCGCTCACAGCTCCAGATCACCGCTACGAAACTTCCAAGGGGATGTTTCAAGGGGAAGTTCAAGGCAGGGTTTACAATAAAGATAAGGAGATTTCCCGAGTCTGTGTTTTCAGTTTCGTACTGTGAGGGCAGGGGAGAGAAGAGGTGCAGTGGGGGAGGGAAAGAGAAAGAGAAAAGGACCTGTCAAGTTTGAACAAGTCATTGAGACTCCTGAGCTGCAACTTGGAGTGGCCAGTAGGTCTGCTAATAGCCTCCTAAAGTGCCTTCGACTGCTCTTCTGCCTATGGACGGCACCAGCATCACCTCTGCTGGACCCATCAGGGTTGTTCTGAACTTTTGCCACTCCCAACAGGAACATGTGCCCAGCCAGTCCCTGCAAACAGAAGGGTTTCTGTAGGGCCAAGGTGAGTGCCCAGAGGTTCACATGGGGTTTGTTAGCAGGGAAAAGACATGGAACAGGGAAACACCTCCCAGGGAAAAAAAAAATCTCTAGGCAGCAGATATATGATCAGGAAATGAGAGGAAACTAAAACCAGAAATGTTGTGGGAGGGAGAATGAGCAAGCCTCCTCTCCCACCCAGCAAACCCCATGCCCTCAGGGCCGCGGGGTCCAAGGCGTGAACCACCTCCTCTGCAGCCAGAGCTCCAGCAGAGCCGTGGTGCAGCTCTCCAGCCACGGGCCCTTCTCCCTCTGCAGAGCACAGGGGCTGAGAGCAGCTGCCCGGCAATGTTGGTATCCGGGAGGTGGTGTGTACAGCTGGGTAAGGGTAACGCTGTCCTGAGTCAGTGCCTGAGTGCTTCTAACCTGGCGTCTCTCAGCCAGACCCTCACCTTATTTTAACTTGTTTCTCCACTGGTCTAGGTTATTCTTATTTTATTTTGTTCTTGCTGTCAGGCTCTCTGGGGATGGGAGTTTCAGCTGCAGAGTCACACACTGATCTTGTGTGTCATCCCATGCAGGTGTGTCCATGGGAACAGGTGTCCCAGCTTTCCTCTCACCTGTGGAGATCTCATCCATACAGTCTGTGGGGCTGGGGAATGAGCTGACTCTTACTGAGATGACATCTTTAGGGCACCTGGCTGTCTGATGTGTTCTTCCAAGCCTTGAACTGCCCTCAAGGATGCAAAGCTGTCCCATAGCACGTCTCTTTTCTCTGAAAGCCCCACGGAGAACACAGAGACTCTACGACCGAGGAAATGCTGTCGGGTTGGTGAAATGAGGCATGTGTGTCCTTGGCTAGAAGTGGGGTTCTGAGACCTTGAGAACGAGTGAGACATTTAGTGGTCTGCAGTGAATCCCTCTGCTCTCAGCAGTGTCTGGTGGTCTTCAGGGCACCATGGGAGTGTGATCACCCTCCGTCTCAGAAAGGTGCAAGCCCAGGGCAGCTGGGAACAAGGCGGAGGGACAGACCAGCTCCCTTCACTCTGCTCTAAGCCACAGGCAATCCTCCTGCCTCTCAGGACTCCCTCTGTTCTCCCTGAGGGCAGCAGAAATTCTGAGGTTTCTGACATCCAAGAACACTCCCCAGGAGAAACGGAGGGAAACTTTAAGAATAAACTCTGAAATTGCCCTCTGCCATTCTGCTTCCTCACCACAGGGAGTGCAGGTGCTGACAGGCCCTTCTGCGTTAGGAGCAGTTTCACCTGACAAAGTCCAACACCAGGACTGGGTCCTTCCCCCACCTTTCCCATGAACCCACTCCTGCAGAGTAGGCTGACTCCTTGGCAGGCAGCAGGCAGAGCCCGTATTTCTCATGGCACATTCAGCCAGCACCAAGCAGGGTTTCAGAAATGGAGCTAAAGGAAGTTCTCATAGAAAAGTAAAAAGGGGGAGGGTGTAGAAAGGGGAGCATCTAGGAGAAATGGCTTTTGTTTTGTTTAGAGACATCTCCCCTAACTTCTCACTGCATTTTCCTCCTTGGACAGTCACTCATGACCAGAGGCAGCAGATGTCCAACGCCAGCTTCATTACCGAGTTCCTCCTCCGGGTTTTCGCAGACACACGGGAGCTGCAGCTCTTGCACTTCTGGCTCTTCCTGGGCATCTACCTGGCTGCCCTCCTGGGCAACGGCCTCATCATCACCGCTGTAGCCTGCAACCACCACCTCCACACCCCCATGTACTTCTTCCTCTTCAACCTCTCCCTCCTCGACCTGGCCTCCATCTCCACCACTCTCCCCAAAGCCATGGCCAATTCCCTGTGGGACACCAGGGCCATCTCCTACTCGGGATGTGCTGCACAGGTCTTTTTCTTTCTCTTCTTCGTTGGAGGAGAGTATTCTCTTCTCACTGTCATGGCCTATGACCGCTATGTGGCCATTTGCAAACCCCTGCACTACGGGGCCCTCCTGGGCAGCAGAGCTTGTGTCCACATGGCAGCAGCTGCCTGGGGCAGTGGGTTTCTCAATGCTCTCCTGCACACTCCCCATATATTTTCCCTACCCCTCTGCCAAGGCAATGTCCTGGACCAGTTCTTCTGTGAAATCCCCCAGATCCTCAAGCTCTCCTGCTCAGATGCCTACCTCAGGGAGGTTGGACTTCTTGTGGTTAGTGCCTCTTTTGGATTTGGGTGTTTTGTTTTCATTGTGGTGTCTTATGTGGAGATCTTCAGGGCCGTGCTGAGGATCCCCTCTGAGCAGGGACGCCACAAAGCCTTTTCCACGTGCCTCCCTCACCTGGCTGTGTTCTCCCTGTTTCTCAGCACCTCATTTTTTGCCTACCTGAAGCCCCCCTCCATCTCTTCCCCATCCCTGGATCTGGTGGTGGCAGTGCTGTACTCAGTGTTTCCTCCAGCAGTGAACCCCCTCATCTACAGCCTGAGGAACCAGGAGCTCAAAGACCCACTGAAGAAGCTGAAGAAACTATGTAGCTGCTGCTTCCAGCTTCAGGGAGTTAAAAACTTTTCTATCTTCCAGTAGTATCTCTCAATAGCTCTTTAGCCCACTCTTCAATTGTGTTTATGTCTATTCTTTTTTATCTCTAGGTCTCAAAGAGCTCTTGTATGAATGGTCCTTGAGAAAGGCGGACTGCGTCAGATGCAGTTTGCACTTAGCATAAGGTTGACGAGAGTAGTTTATGGTTTCCTGAATTACATCATGTTTAAATTTGTTTGTTAGCAAGGAAGTTAAACATGCTGTGTCCGCATGCAGCCAGTTCACTGAGGAACTCAATGAACTGAGAAAATGAACTGAGTTCATTGAGTCAGTGCCGCTCAGTTGGCGGCCGGTCACAAGCGGTGTTCCCCAGGGCTCAGTACTGGGGCCCGTTCTGTTTAATATCTTTATCAATGATTTGGAGGAGGGGATCCACTGCACCCTCAGTAAGTTTGGAGATGACACTAAGCTGGGCAGCAGTATTGATCTGCTGGAGGGTAGGAAGGCTCTGCAGAGAGATCTGGACAGGCTGGATTGATGGGCCAAGGCCAATTTTATGAGAGTCAAGAAGGCCAAGTGCTGGGTCCTGCACTTGGGTCAAGCCCACACACCACTACAGGCACGCAGGGAAGAGTGATTGGAAAGCTGCCTGGTGGAAAAGAACACGGGGGTGTTGGTGGACAGCCAGCTGAATGAGCTGGCAGTGTGCCCTGGTGGCCAAGAACAGCATCTTGCCTTGCATCAGGAATAGCGTGGCTTTGGCCTGACCTGCTTGGAAGACTCCCATGGGATACAGCCCTGCAGAGAAGAGGGGTGCAGAGAGCTGTTTGATGGTCAAGGGTCTCTTCTTTCAGCTCCAAAATGGTCCACCCTGGCAGGCAGGAGGTCCTGCAGAGGTGGCAGGAGGAAGGCCTGGATGAGAAAGGAGCTCCTGAGTGGAACCAAGCATGAAGAGGAAACACAGAAAAGGTGGAAGCTGGATGACTCAATAGTTCTGTGGTTGTGTGCTGGAGAGAACTCTTTGCATGTGTGTGTTCTTGTCTGGGCATAGGGGGACGAGGGGATCCCAGGGCCAGGTTCTGGAGAGACAGAGTGTCTAAGACAGCTTCCTGGAGGGATCCGTACTGTCTGCGTTTCTATATAGGTATACATTTTACACTAACATCGTATAGCATACAAACAGCCCAACCCATGTTTCCCTTTTTCCACTGACCATGGTTTTGCTCGGCCGACAGACCTCCCAAGGTCCCTTCCAGGATGAGTGATCGTGCATTTCCTTCCACCATGGGTCTTCCCTTGATGATACAGCATGGGTGGGGCAGCAGGGCCGGGTCAGTGCAGGGACAGGGCTGGCTCTGACAGGGGCCATGAAGCAGCTGCTGGGACGTGACAGCAAGGACAGTTTACAAGGGAGAAATGTATTTCTATATTAACTTCAGTGTTTTTAGGAAGGCAAAGCTTTTTAAGCTTTTTTAAGCTCTGGCAAAGCTCAAGCTGTCGCTGGCAGAGGTCCCACAAAGTCAATCTGCACTTGTGCCCGTGGGCCTTCAATATGTTGTTGCTGGACTGGGGCTTTTACTCCAGTGTAATCTGCATTGGTCATGGCACGAGACAGACGGTTCCTACACTAAGAATTTTGCTGTTCCAACTGGCTAATAAGGAGTTTTAAATGTGTTTTCTGTAAGCAGCAATTCCAGATTTACTTTTCTTCAGAGCTCTTTTGGTTCCGAGCATCCAGAGAGCCAGACCAAAAGATGTATCGCTCGTCATTTCAGTTACCACCCTCACCCATGAACCTTCCACTTTTGCTGCAGGGCTTGTCCCTCAGCTTACAGAATGAAGTTGGCATGAGGCTGCTTCTTAGGAGAGCTTCCCAGACAAAATGCTCTTTGAGTCCAGCCAAGGGTGTGTTGGGGACAATACCTGAAGTCAGCCAACCCAATATTAAATGAACAAAGAGTTATTTGTTGAGGGAATTCTGTGTGCAGGAGTAAGGCCTGCCTTCCGTCCAAGAGTGCAGTTTTTTATACTATACGGGTAGGGCACCTTAAAAGGGGAATGCCACATTGCTGATTTGCTGCAATCCATCTGGGAGCTAAAAAACAGCCAGTGACCCAGACCCTTGGCCCGGGATTTCCAAAGGCCAGCCAATGCAGTTTGGAATGGGTCCTGAGGACACCAGAAGGGGAAGGGTTAAGACAAATACTCAAAAACACAGACCTAGCACAGTAACGGCCAGTTTTCCTGGTGCATAAATATTGTCTGAGACATATATCCAACACTCTGGCCAACCCTGATCAATCTAGACCAACGTACAAGAAGAAAACGTTTTCTATCTGTCAAGCAAGTGGCAGTATGAAAATTCTCAATAAAGGCAAAGAGAATTTTGACTCCAGCACTGCTAGACTGTACGCAGGTGTGGTGGGCTGACCCCAGGCAGCAACTAAGAACCCACCCATTGCAAGCTCACACTCCACCAGCAGAATGGGAAAGAGAATCAGAAGAGCAAATGTGGGAGAACTTGTGGTTCAAGATAAAAAACCTATTTATTGGTCTATTAAGTGAAGCAAAGCTGCGCACGCAACCAAAGCAAAATAAGGAATTCATTCACTACTTCCCATCAGCACACAGATGTTTAGCCATTTCCAGGAAACCAGGGCCTCAGCTCACGTAACAGTTACTTGGGAAGACAAATGACATAAGCACCCACATCCTCCCCTTCTTCATCCTTTTCCTCATTTTTTATTGCTGAACATGACATCATATGGTATGCAATATCCCCTTGGTCAGCTCAGGTCAGCTGTCCTGGCTGTGTCCCCTCCCAGCCTCTTGCTCATCCCCAGCCTACTGGCTGTGGGGACAGAGCAGGAAAAGGAAAAAACCTTGCTGATGTGTGAGCAATATTCAGCAACAGTCAAAATACTGGATTGTTATCAACACTCGTTTGGTTACAAGGCCAACGCACAGCACTGCACTGGCTGCTGTGAAGGAAATTAATGCCATCCCAGCCAGCCCCAGTACAATCTCCACCACTTATTCCTGCTATTTGCGTTATGCTCAGGACCTGTACTATCCAAGACATCCTTATTAACACCCGCTGCCCTCCTGTCCTTTGATATGCACACAGGCATCTGGAAGCCCCATGGTCACAAGTCTTGCTGCTCATGGTGTAGTTTAATAAGCCCCAAATCACTGGACGGCCAGTAGGGCTGGGCACCAGCAGCCCAGGAGCATCCCAGAGGGTGCTGAAGAGAATCTGTTGTCACAGACATTAATGAGCTGACTTGGGCTGGACTCTGTTACTCATAACAAAGGCAAAACTGGATGGGTATATCAGTGCTGAGGATAGCCACTGCTGCAATGACCGTGAGCTGGTGGAGAAGTAAGAGAAAGAGCAGAATCATTGCCCAGAATTGCCCAAAAGCAGATTCCAGCTGGTTCAGGAGCAGATTGATCTGACCTACGTAAACTGAGTGGCTCTTCAGAACAAAGTTTCTCTGCTAGCAGTGTTGGTGGGAAATGTGGTTTTATGAATGACTACACATAAATATGCTCCTAGAGCGAGAGAGCAACAACTGTGGTGTGCACGCTTGACGCTGTCAGTAAAATGAAAGAAGAAAATCATTGGAATTGATACCAAAACATCATTAGAGCTGGCAAAAAAATTTGAAGTTTAGAGAAAGATGACTTTTCTTCAGTTATTGCCTAGATTTATTTTTGAGCTAGGTTTCAACTCATGACAAAATCCACATTCGGGTCTTGAATAATTTGGCCGCGTAGAGAGTCTGTTGCTGCCTGGGATTCCCTGGGGCAGCTTGGAAACATGACACGGGACCTCCAGGGTCCCTTCCGGAGCATTAGCTGGTAACCGCCAGAAAAGCACCTCTGGACATATCAGTTGAAATAGCTTCTTGCTCTGCACTGACTACAGAGGGAAGTCTAGACAACCTGATTAGTCATAGACATCTGCGCTGAATTGTTTAATACCGAGTGAGACCACTCTCATCTATTTCATCACCTAAAACAGTGTCACGCATCACACACCTTGTAGGGGATGAAAAGGAAACGTGGTTTGATGTCTAAGAACTCCTTTAGGAAGCCACTGTAACAGAAATGTAAGACGAGCGCAAATGTCGTCATGCAAACCCAAGGTGTTTCAATGCTACTGGTCACTCTGCTCCCCTGTAGCAGGTGAGAAAGCTGGGCACCTGAATGTGACTTGCTGTGTGCAAAGAGTGAGGAGGGATATGCACAGTCCTGGGCAGGGACTCTTTTGAGGGGGGCACTGGGCTTTCTGCAAGACAGAAAATGATCTCTTTGAATGCTGTAGGCCTGACTAGCATCAGAAAATGTAAAAAACAAAACAAAACAAAAAACAAACAAAAAACCAAACAAAAACAAAAAACAAACAAACAAAAAACCAAACCAAAACAAAAAACCACCCCACACAAAACCAAAAAATAAAACCAACAGAGAAAATAAGAAAATGATCTAGAATGAAGAAAATGCTAAGCCTCTCGGATTCTTTGTGTTCCTATCTTCCTGGATTTGGTTTGGTTTGTAGCAATCTACTCGTCTTTGGTGATTTCATGTGCTGGGGAGGATGCAGTTCCAGGGACACAGATGCCTGGTGCCAGTGTCGATGCCCTGGCATCCTCTGCCCAGGCTCCATCTGCAGCTCCCGAGGGGCTCTGGTCTCTGATAACTGCCAGTCCCAGGCAAGCACCTCAGATGCACTGGGGCCTCTAGAGGTGGCACTGGGTGCTTATGGTCAGACAGAGGAACTCAGCCTGAAAACCTAAGAAAATTTTTCAATATTAAAAAAAAAAAAAGAGCACCTTTTAATCAGCTGAAATGGTTCAATACTTTCAATAAAATGTCAGTGTAATTTCTCTCATGCCAAAATGCGAATTTTCAGGATGTGTCTTAATCGTGTCAGAAGATACATAGCTTTCCCTAATCTCACTAATCTTTCTGGTATTTCCACCTGTCCTGACTACACTGATCATGTCTGAAGTCACCTTTCCAGCAGACTAACTGGACTCATGCACTTTCCTTTGTTCTCCAGATTCCCCTTCCTCTGCCTCTGTGACCATTCAGATACCTCTCACCATTCCAGCTGCTACTTTGAACTTTTCTTTCAGCAGTCTGCCTAGCTGTCTCTATAGCTAGCTCTTGAATTCTATTTATCATTTCCTCTCTGTCTAAAACATCTCTTGTCTGGTTACCCCTTGTGAAAAGCAAACCTCTTTGGAGGCAGCTTGGATGTACCATACAGTGAAGGTGTGATTTATTGTTTATCATGTCGTACTTTTGGTTGTTTGGGAGTTTTTTAACAATTAGGAAAAACCCTTCTGTGCCTGTTTGCAGCCAGTTCTCTTCTGGACAAGTCTGCTGTAAGGAAAAGTGACCTAAGTCCCAGGCGGTGAAGGAGAGAAACGGTGGGGTTGGGGAGATGAGGAGCACAGAGGCCCATACAGTGTTGGACCTCAAGGGACTGCTTTTCGTCCTGGTCGAGACCTCCTTAGGAGACCCTGGATCAATATCAACTGGAGAATGCTGCTATCACATCTTCAAAGTTGTCACTGAAATCTTTCTCTTTAACTCCACTCCTGAAACCCCTCTAATTAGCTGGAGAAGACTTGATGAAGATGATGGAAGAGACATGACTCCTTAGGCCTTTCTTCATTTTAATGAGCCCCATGGTGTATTTGGTGCTCTGAGTCCATGAACGTCCTCCACTGAGAGAAGACAGAAGTAATCTCTCAAGAAGTCAAAGTCAGAAGCAAAACCCAAGGTGTCTTGAAGCATTAATGTGCCCCACTGAGGGCCATTACTGACAAAGCCTCCTCATGGACTTGTCAGAGCAGATAACTGGAGGCTGTGATTGCAGGTAGGCAAAGGCACTGTGCAGGTGGCTCTGATGTGAGTCAAGCCTTGGCTGACTTTATGAAGCAGAAAGGCCAAGTGCTGACCTGCAGCCTGTGGGAAGGGAGATCCTGTCCCTCACAGAGCTCAGGGCTCTTCCTGGGGCAGGGTGATGTGGGATGTGCAATGCTTAGTGAAGGACAAGAGTATGGCAGTGGCCGGCCTTCCCAGGGGCTGCAAGGAGACAATAAGGCCCCAGTGCCATGAGAGCAACCTGTCTCCTCGTAGACATCGGTAGCACAGACAGCTGCCATGGCCAAGGGGACAAAGACCTCAAGCACATGCAGGCAGGATCCAAGCTTTTGGGGAAGGAAAGGAGAGGGAGCTGCCCTTATATCCAAGAGGTCAGCAGGAACGCATGGAGCTCTGCCTTGGGATGGGTAATGAGCTAGCTGGGAGCTTATGGGTCAGGATTAGCAGGCAGACCAGCATCGCTGATGTTCTAGAGGGTGCCCGGTACAGAGCACCTGAGCAGGAAGCACCAGAGGAGGCCTTCTTCAGGCAACAGGCAGAAACCCCACATTCACAGGCCCTGGTCCTCATGAGGACTTGAACCACCCTGATATTTGCTGGAAGGACAACAGGGCAGGACACATGCAATCCAGGCGGTTTCTGGAGACCATCAACGATAACTTCCCAAGAATGGGCTTGGAAAGCCAAAGCCCACCTGAAGTTGCATCTGTGGAGGGATTTGAAGAACAAGAGCAGCTTCTACAGTGACATCAGCAGCAAAAGGAAGGCTGGGAAAAAACACGGGCCTGCTGCTAAATGGGGCTGGGGCTGTAATGACAGAGGATGCAGAAAGGGCCAAGGCACCCAGTGCCTTCTTGGTGAGACCGGCCTTCAGGAATCCCAGGCCCCTGAGACCAGAGGGCAAGTCTGGTGGAGGAGGATCAGGTTAGGGAACCTTTAGAGAAACCAGATATAAACAAGGCCATGGGAGCTGACAAGATGTGCTCGTGAGGGCTGAGGGACCTGGCCAATGTCATTGTGAAGCCACTCTTGGTCACCTCTGAAAGGTCCCATGGCTTTTGGGTGAGACTTCTGAGGGCTGGAAGAAAGCGTGTGTCAGTCCTGTCTTCAAGGAGGACGAGCAGGAGGAGCTGTGGAGCTGCTCAGCCAGGCTCCCATAACACCCTCCTAGACCAAGAATGGACTGGAGAAGGGGAAAGTGAGGGCAATGGCAAACTGGCTGACTTGCTGGGCCCATGGCTTTTGTGACCTGCAACACAAACTCCAGCGGGAGGCAAGTCACTAATGGTGTTCCCCAGGGTCCAATATTAGGGCCGATACTGTTTAATCTCTTACTGGTCTGGAGGATGAGAGCGAGGGCACCCTCAGGGAGTTAACAGATGACAGGATACTGGGAGGAGTGGCTGATAAACCAGAGGGTTGCACTGGGATTCCGAGGGACCTCAACAGGCTGGAGAAGTGGTTCAGAGGAGATCCTCATGAAGTTCCACAAAGGGAAATGCAAGGTCCTTTACAGAATAGGACCTGCAGGTCCCGGTGGACAACAAGTGCAACATCAGCCAGCAATGTGCCAGCAATGTGTATAGAAGGCAATCAGCATCCCTGGCTGCGTTAGGAGGGGCAGCAGGCAGAGGCAGGTGATCCTTCCCCCTCTCCTCAGCACTGGTGAGGCAATACCTGGAGTGCTGGGTCCAGTTCTGGGCTCCTCAGTGCAACGAAATTGAGAACTTGCAGAAATGAATCTGGCTCTGGGCCATGAAGATGACGAAGGACCAGAGCATCTTTCACATGAAGAGAGGCTGAAAGAGCTGGGACCGTTCAGCCTAGAGAAGAGAAGGCTCGGGGGGAATCTCATTAAAGTGTAAAAGAAACCTGATGGGAGGGAGTGAAGAAGAGGGATCCAGACTCTTCTCAGTGGTACCCAGTGACAGAAAAAAAGATTAAACCCCATGAAATCCCATCTGAACAAAAGACAACACTTGTTAAATGTGAGGGAGGTCAAACACTGGGTCAGGTTTCCCAGAGAGTCTCCATCCTTGGAAATATTCACAACCCAGCTGGACCCAATGGCTTTTGGCAACCTGCCCCAGCTGACCCTGCTTTGAGCAAGGGCGTTGGACTAGGTGACCTCCAGAGATCCTTTCCAACCCCAACTCTTTTGTGATTCTCTGGGTCTGTAATGCCTGGCAGGGTTTCTGAGAACTTTTCTGTAAGATCCCCACACCAACTGGACTCCTGGTGTCCCTTGGAGCACAGCCTCCTCCTGAGGATGATCTCCCTCACCTTGTAACCCTGAGGACAGGGTGAAACAGTGAATAAAAATGGCAGCAATGCCTCAACATGCAGCAGTGTCCCCTACCCCTGAGTCCATGTCCAGCCCCTTCTTCCTTCAGGATTTGAGTCGGAAGGGACATCTGAAGGTCTGCTCTGAGCAGGGAGAAGTTTATGGTTAGATCAGGGACATCAGTGCTTTCTCCAGATGAGTTTTGAAAACCTCTGTGCCCCTGACCCACTGCTTGTCAGCTATCGTGGTGATATATGTGTACATAGAGGTTTAAAAAACTCTCTCTCTCTATGTGTGTGTGTATGAGTATATATATGGGGTTTTTTTCTTTCCTTAACCTGATAAGAAATTCCCCTTACTGCTGCTTGTCTCTATGGTCTCTTGTCCCTTCCTTCCCTTCATGATCCCTAGCCAGATCATCGCACCTACTCAGACCAAGGAGAATCACAACCTCCTCTCCAAGCACAGCCTCGCTGGGACCCTCTGGAACCATGCAGGCAGGCTGGGGTGGCCAGATCCAAGCAGAGACAAGCCCTACAGAAGGACTGTGGTAGTGAATGGGAGCTGGTGCTGGGGCAGAGCCAGGGGCCATGGAGGACATCAGAGACGACCTCCAGCAGCTCCCCTTCAACCAAGGCAGGGAGTAATGCACCCAGTGGTGCTCCTGAGAGAGGATGGTGACGCAGGGAAGGAGGCACCAGGGGCTGCGGTGCAGGGAACCGATGCTTGCCTCTGTGTCTTGGGCCTCCTGGAAGCGGTGCCAGGGGCTGCACCCCCAAGGCACCCCCAAGCCTGCGAGTAGCCCTGAGTCCTCTCCTGACTGTGGGGAGCTGCTCTGGCTTCAGCGAGTCTGCTGGCAGAGCTGGAGCTGTTGGAGCTCAGCCTGCCCCTCCAGTACTATGACTGGGGTGACAGCCCTGCCTGTTTGAGGGTCATTTTGAGGGTCATTTGGGGTCCTGGCAGTGTGGGAGCTTCCTGGAGCATCATGGCTCTTGTTCTCATTCCCATCCCTGCAGCAGCACAGCTCTGCTGCCACACAGCCCAGCTGTGCAGGCATCAATGGGGCAGGCTGCATTCAGGGGTGGGAAAACATCCCCCTGGGACGGTCTGCCCAATAGACCTCAGTGCCACATCCCTCTGCAGCCCTCCTGCTTTGGCAGCCCTCCCCAGCACCGGTCCCTGCCCAGACTTGGCTGTGTCCCGGGCAGGGGTTCGTAGACAGGGGACTGCCAGGGTCTGGGCATGTGGGAGTTGGGGAAGGGCTGGATGTTCTCCCAGTGTAGGTGGAGCTGGTCACATTTAAATGATCAGCCCACACCTGGACCATGGTGAATGGCCAGGGCTGGAAAACACAAAGGGTCAGGATTGGGGGTGACTTTGGGGCCAGCATATGGGCTGGGGGAGACTGTCTCTAGGGCATGTGCTGGGCACAGGGACTGAGGGACAACAGCAAACTCAGAAGGTCATGCTTCCTTCAGCGCAAGCCCTGACAAAGGTTCCCAGCCTCCCTTTCAATGCCACGCTTCAGGAGGAACCATGGCACTAAGGGGTGGGGAGTGAGGGATGCCGATTCTGCTTCATCCACTTCCCAGACCTCAGGGAGCACCAGGACAGAAAGGACTTGTGGCTCTGCACTGTGAGCCTGGTTTAGGGTAACCACAGTCTGGGCACTACTGCTGATGAGCGCAATGCCAGAATTTGTCTCCCCCAGGCAATTTCCAGCCCACATCAGCTGCCACCTGAATTTTCCCCACCCCTCCTCTGATGCAGCTGGAGGTTTCCTGGCCCCCTCCCCATGCTCCCTGCAGGGCCTTGACCTGGATGGGGGTCACTACCGCTAATCCGCCTCCCTGGGGGTCTCTGGATGTGGCAGGTGCTTGAAGGGACTGCGGTGCTTTCCCAAGGACAGTAGGTGTGTTCATTAGGGCCTGAGGGTGACAAGAATCACTCTCCAGTCTTCCTTTTTTGTAGCTGCTTGGTGCCCACTGCCTCCCCTGGGACGGCAGAGTCCTCGTTTCCCTACAGATCCCTGCGTTTAGCACTTTCCCTTTGGGTGACTCCATTGTGGGGGACCTCTCACTTTGTGGGGATCATGTCACTGCCCACCCCAAGCACACGCTGTCCATGGGGATGCCCCAGGCTCCCCAGGCAACTCCAGACTCCCATCCTTAAGGACATCACCTGCCATATCTGGAAGCCCTGGGATATGTCCCCCATGTGGGACAGCCCTGCATATGTGCCTCAGTGACCATTCACCATCTCCACTGTAACTAGAAACTTGAATCCAAACCTTGCTCTCTAACAGGTCACAACATGACATTGAGCTCTTTGCTCCTGAGTCCATGGAGCAACAGGCCCTTTTGGGGTGCAGCTGCTCATGATCACGCTTGGCAACAGCTTTGGAAGACAAGTCGAGGCTTCGGGCACTGCACTGGGGAGAAGCCATTTATTAAAGAGCTGCTATGAGAGAGTCAGCACTGACCCAGTGTCAGACAGACATAAATACATGCTACAGGCAAGACAGAGAAAGCTCAATGAAGCCATAATGATAGTGATAATGATAACGATGATAATGATAATTATAAATATAGTGATGCTAATGATAATAGAAAACCTCACAAAGTCCTGGAATGGTTTACTGTGGGAGTTCTTAGTGGAGACAGAAGGGAAGATTATGCCTCCTGAAAAAAGCCCTTGAAATCACTTTCCTCAAGACGTCTTTGAGCTCCTGGTTCCTCATGCTGTAGATGAGAGGGTTCACTGCTGGAGGCACCACCGAGTACAGCACTGCCACCACTAGGTCCAGGGATGAGGAGGAGATGGAGGGGGGCTTCAAGTAGGCAAACATTACAGTGCTGACAAACAGGGAGACCACAGCCAGGTGAGGGAGGCACGTGGAAAAGGATTTGTGCCGTCCCTGCTCAGAGGGGTTCCTCAGCACGGCCCTGAAGATCTGCACATAGGACACCACAAGGAAAACAAAACACCCAAAGGTGAAACAGGCACTAACCACAAGGAGCCCATTTTCCCTGAGGCAGGCATGTGAGCAGGAGAGCTTGAGGATCTGGGGGATTTCACAGAAGAACTGGTCCAGGACATTGCCTTGGCAGAGGGGTAATGAAAATGTATTGGCAGTGTGCAGCACAGCATAGAGAAACCCAGTGCCCCAGGCAGCTGCTGCCATGTGGACACAAGCTCTGCTGCCCAGGAGGGTCCCGTAGTGCAGGGGTTTGCAGATGGCCACGTAGCGGTCATAAGACATGACAGTTAGGAGACAATACTCTGCTGAGATAAAGAAGATTAAAAAAAAGAGCTGTGCAGCACATCCCAAGTAGGAGATTTCCCTGTTGTCCCACAGGGAATTGGCCATGACTTTGGGTAGAGTAGTGGAGATGGAGGCCAGGTCTGTGAGGGAGAGGTTGAGGAGGAAGAAGTACATGGGGGTGTGGAGGCGGTGGTCACAGGCAATGGCGGTGATGATGAGGCCGTTGCCCAGGAGGGCAGCCAGGTAGATGGCCATGAAGAGGCAGAAGTGCAAGAGCTGCAATTCCCGTTTGTCTGCCAATGCCAGGAGGAGGAACTGGGTGATGGAGCTGCCATTGGACATTTGCTTCCTCTGGGCATTGGGCACTGTCCAAAAAGGAATAGAAAGCGACAAGTTAGGAGAATCTTCTCTCGAAAATCCTCTGCCATTTCTCATTGAAATCCCCCCTCCCTGAGCCGAATGAGGAATGAGTCAGCTCAGTCCCCAACCCTGTCAACTGAATGACATGGTGCCTCACAGTTGTAAATACAGCTTGGGCACCTAGTTCCCATGAGGACACCTCCATTGAAGGATCCCCAGTCATAGTTAAAAGAGAAGCTGATCTGCACCACCACCCCAACCCCAGAGACCAAGAGCATCACTGACAGGGAGGGAATCAAGGAAGGATACTGCTGCGCTCAAAAAAAAACCAAAAAACAAAGCAAGGAGAGGAAGGCGGAGAGGCATGCAGGGAAGCCTTCTCCATACCCAGCTGTGCTCTCCACCTCACAGACACAAGCACACATAAATATTAATTGTAGGACCCATGTGCTTCTTTTCCGGAGGTCCAGCTGTGCAGGAGGTAACTCATGCCCTGGACCCTGGGGCCATGGGGACAGAGGCTCTTCTGGGTGGGAGAGGAGAGCAGGGAGTTGCTCCAGGGAAGGCATCTGCAGTGCAGGGGATGGCAGAGAGGTGCCTGAATCCCCCGCTTCCCATGGCGCTTCTGGGAGCAGATCCCTTTGCATCCCTGCCCACGTCTCTGGTGCCTGGAGCTGCCTCTGCCAGGGGCTGGTTCTCTGTTCCCAGGTCTCCTCCCTGTCTGCTCCAGTGAGCTCTATGCACCTTCCCACTCACGTCTGACTTTAACCTCTCTCTGCCTCGCTCCTCTCCCCTCGGTGCCTGCAGGCAGTGCCCTCAGCCCTGCTGCGCTTCGCAGAGGAGCTGCTCCTGGGCAGAGCTGTCTCTCTGCAGGGCTGCCCACTTGCCAGGAGCTCCCTCCATCCCAGGAGCCCAGCCCAGCTCAGCAGCAGAGGCCCAGCCCAAGGCAGCACTTTCTCTGCCCCTCTGGGCTCCCTCCAGGTGTCCCTGGGGCTCCAGGGGAACCTGCTGTGAAACAGGCTGGAGCAATCACTCATGTTCCCCCTCTCAGCTGGGGAGAGACACTTCTTTCCAGCTGTGTCATTTCTGTCAGAGTTAGGTCTAAGAATCGCCTTCTTTTGTTCCGGTATGAGACCAGTCACCCAGACAGGGACAGGGCAGCTGCTCAATTTAATGGCGAAATACCGGCCTGTAGTGCTATCTCAGATGCCAAAGCTGCCCAGCACAAGGGCATCTGATGGGGGTGTCTTAGGACCTATCGCACAGCAATCCCCATTCAGAGCTGGTCACTAACAGACACCTCTAATGGCATCTCAGACAGGTTTGGGGCTTAGGAGCAAGTTACTGAATGCCACTGCTGCAGGGAGGCAGTGTCTGTCCCACGTCTAGCCATTAGATGCATGGGGCAGTGCATGAGTACGAGGCACACCACAGCAGGGTCTCCACTCATGTGCCAACACTTTCAAATGATTCTTCTTCCCCCCATCCTTTATTCACCTCCTTGATGATACAATCAAGACACAGGTGAATGATTTTCACAGCGTGCCTGGATAACAGGATGTCCACAGTCAAGGATATTTTCAGCAGCAACCTGTCCTGCTTGGAGATCAGCTTCACCTCCACCACAGCCTCTCTGGGCTGCAGTGACATTGCAGACAGCAAAGCCCTCTCCTGCCAGGGCCGCCCAGTCCAAACCTGTTTCTCTCTGGCATTGGGGAGCACAGGGTTTGCTCACCTTGTGGGCCCCTCATTTCAGCCTCACATTGCCATCTGCCATCCACGCCAGCATGTCTCCGCTCTGAAGCAAAGCCTTGGCTTGCACAGGATCTTGGGTGCAAGAGCTGTGACAAGTCTGAGGTTGGCCCTGGTGGCACCAAGCTGAGGGGCTGCAGCCCAAATGGGCACCAATGGCCTCAGCCTGGGGCACAGACAGGAGGGGCTGGAGCCCTGTGTGCTGTCACAGAGCTGTGACATTGATGTAAATACCTGCTGAGGTGTGTGGGACAAGTCAGAAACCTTAAGGTTCTGTGATGCATGGATACAGGCTGTTCAGAGGAGAGAGGTGGGGAACGTCAGGAGGGGGATGACCTCAGGGGGAGGGAGCTGCCTGGATGTATGGAGGTCCTCTATGGGATGGGCAGCAGATTGGGTGAGCTCTTGTGGGTGGGGGTCACAGGAGAGACCAGTTAGGGAGACATTGTGGTAGGAGCTAAATACCTGGGATCAGGTGAGGAAGAGGACACAGTCTTATTTAAGCAATGGGAGGAAGTCCATTGACCCCACATCACCCCTGGGAACTCTCATCACCCTGACGCTCACGAGAAGGGGAAACGACAGGGTGCAAACAGCCCCGCAGGTTTCTTCTGGTTCCTGGGGCCAGCTTCTTAGCCCAGCTGCCAGATGTGCCAACAGAGGTGATGCTCACCTGGATCTGGTACTTGCAAACAGGGAAAAGTGGATCAGGGATGTGAAATCCAGTGTCAGTCTGACCTGAGCTACGCTGTGGGCATACTGCTCGCCAGCCACAGCCATGGGCACAGCCATGCCTGGCCATGGACCTCGTTGGGTCTGACTCGCAGACTCACTTCCCAGCTTGAGCCGTTATGGATGCCCAATGGCACAACACCCTGTCCCTCCAAGTGCCAGGCTCCGGCCGATACACAAAGGCCCAGCACAGCCATGGCACTGCAGCGCTTGTAGAACCAGGCCCTGGAGGTGCTCACCAGGCCAGGGCCAAAGGTGGGCGGCTGGAGGGGAGTCCCTTGAACGCTTTCAAACTCTCAAGGTTTGTACCAAAATTAACCTGAATTATACCTTTGAAATTCAGCCGTATACAGACTGAAAAAGACCTCCTCCCTCCTTCTTCTTCCTTTCTTCCCATCACTTGGCCGTATTTCAGAGGAGAGCAAATTGAAGATGGTGATGCTTCTGGGTGCCAATGAGTGAAAGCGGGGAAGTGAGGCAACACACGCAAAATGATGGAAAAGCTTTGCTAGTTCAAAGCTCTTCTCTTCAGATCCGATCTCTGAAGCCTGAAATCTGCAGCAGAGAACCTTCCTTTCAGCAATTAAGTGCAGATTCCCCCAGCTGTCTTGGCTGTGTCCCCTCCCAACTTCTTGCCCACTCCCAGCCTACTCACTGGCAGGGCAGCCTGGGAAACAGAAAAGGCCTTGACCCTGTGTCAGCACAGTTCAGCAATTGCTAAAACATCTTTGTGTTATCATGGCTGTTTTCATCACAGATCCAAAACATAAAACCATATGAGCTACTATGATTAAAATCAACTCTATCCCAACCAAAACCAGCAGAGGACCAAAAGGTGAGGTGTTCCCAATACCGGTCTCCAGGGAGCTGGTCAAATGCCTTGTCTCTGATTCTCTAACCATGGCTTAGATGCCTGGCTCCTCTTTCGAGCCTTTTCATGAATACCAACATTTTGGGAGCAACCTGGTCTGACCTCAGAGCTGGCCTTGCTTTGAGCTGCACAATGGGCTAGAGATTGCTTGAGCTGCTTTCTTCTCTGAATCTTCCCATGATCCTGATAGAGACACCCTCACCTTCAACTGAGTCCCTTCTTCTAGGACATACTGCAAGACACAGGCTGCTGGTGGAAGCGTGAGTAGGAAAGGGACTGCTGGGGGTCTCCAGCCTGGCCTCCTGCCCAAAGGGTAACTACCACCAACCCCGTGGTCAGGCTGGTGGCACTTTTGGGAGCTGAGACCTGAAAACCTCCCCGGGTGGGGATCACAGAGGCACGCTGGGTGTCCTGCTGCAGTGCAGCACCACACTCCTAGGGTTTTTTATTATTTTTCCTGTTGCCCTGTGTGAATCTCCCAAGAGGCAGTTTGGGGCTGTTGCCCATGCCATACCATTTCTGACAGCACAAGAGAGGGTTTTCCATCATCTCTCCAGGCAGACGTAGGATGGTGCTGGGTGTTCCTCAGCACGCCCTTCCGCAGCAGGCTCAAGAGGCTCCGTTCCCTCACTGTGTACACACAGCTCATGTAATCAGGCACTAACACCATCCCTGTTGCCCTTGTCTCGATCCTCTCCAGCTTCTGCCCATTCCTCCAGAACTGGGAGACCACTGGCTTGTATGGCATCCATGCTCATGCCCAGGCCCTTTCGCTCAGGGCCACTCCTCACCCAGTCAGGTTGCAGCCCACACTGCTGCAGGATTATTCCGTCCCTGGTGCAGGGCTTGTCCCTTCTCCTTGTGGATCTTTGGGAGGGTTTTGGGGTTTTTTTTGGCCAAATCCCCAAGTGTGCCTGGGTCCCTCTGGACTGGAGCCCTCTTGTGCCAGCATTTATGGTATGTTTGCAGATGGCCCATCCTCATTTGTGCTTCTACCAGGATAACAGCACGAGGCATTGCAGGACACTACAGGTAAAGAAAAAGCAGTACTTGTTTACTGGAATTGCTGCCCAAGGTAGAAAGCCTCACAAAACCCACATCAGAAACAACAAAGGAGGGCACAAACCCAGAAGAGGCTAGCCAGTGCAGAAAGGGCTAACAGGGTAGGCGGTTCTTTACAGGGAGTATGAGGATGGTAAAAAAGATGACCTTGAGAGGAGGGCAAGAGGGAACCAGGACATGAAAGGTGAAGCAAAGGATGGGATCAGGGCTGTCTGGGGGTACCTGGGAGGCAGCCCTGTCCCGGATGGGAATGACTTCCACAGTCAGGGAGACCCTGAGTGCAGTCCTTAACATTGACAACATGAAGGAGAAGGAAAACCAGCATCGTTCAGGCTGGAAGGGAATTTGGGTGGTGTCCAGACCAACTTGCTGCTCCAAGCAGGGTCACACCAGGTTACCGAGGGGTTTGGTCCATTTGGGTGTTGAGAAGTTGCAGGGATGGAGCCAGAGCACAGCCTGGGAAACAACTTCCAGTGCTTGACTGTCTGCCTGTTGGAAAAGTTTCTCCCCAGAGCTAACCTGTCTCTCTCTTGTCTCAGCCCATTGCCTCTTGTCCTCCTGTCTTACACCCCAGTGATCAGCCTGACTGTCTTCTTGGAAACATCCCTGGATCACCATAGGCAGTGCCTCTCTTGCATTGTGTGGGGTCAAACCCTGAGAAAGTGTTCTGCATGTGGCCTAACAAGTGCTGAGCAGAGGCGGAGAACCACTTCCCCTGCCTGTGCTCCTGCTCATACAGCCCAGGAGGCTCTTGGCCTTCCTTGCCGATAGCTCTTCTTTGGCCTAATGTAACCCAAGGACCACCAGAGCATTGAACACAGAGCTGCAACCCAGCCAGCAGCCCC
Organism: Platalea leucorodia; assembly: GCF_965183815.1. Classification (NCBI taxonomy): domain Eukaryota; kingdom Metazoa; phylum Chordata; class Aves; order Pelecaniformes; family Threskiornithidae; genus Platalea; species Platalea leucorodia. The sequence continues at coordinate 86,773 of NW_028121344.1, read as the reverse complement.
TCGCCTATGCCACTGCAGGGGCTTAGTCCACTCCAGGACAGGCCTTTGGATCTGTCCTTGCTGGACCTCATGAGGTTCCCGTTGGTCCATCCCTCCCGCCTGTCTGTATCCTTTGGGATGGCAGCCCTGCCCTCCAGTGCCTCAGCTACTCCCCTCGCTTTGGTGCCATCTGCAAACTCTATGAGAAAGCATTCTTTCATCTCCTCCAGACCAGGAAAGCCATGTGAAAGAGGGCAGGTTGCAGGACAGACCCCTGCAGCACTCTGCAGTGAGAGGCCTTCAGGCAGAGTAGCACCCATTTACTGCGTCCCTCTGAGCCCAAACAGGCAATCAGTTTGTGATCCATCTACTTACCCACCCAGACAGACCATGATATCATAACACAGATGAAAGCATATTGTGGGGCAGAGTGTTAAAAACCTTGCTTAAGTCCAGGTAAACGACATGCACTGCTCTCCCCTCACCCAGAAGTACAACCCTTTCATCTCAGAGAGCAGCGCAGATGGTCAGGCATGATCTACCTGAGTAAATCCAGTCACCTTCTCTTTCAGAAACCCAGAAATGGGATCCAAGAGGACACGCTCTGGGACACACGCCTCAACCAAAAGGAGGGTGAACAGCCTGTAGTTCCCCAGCTCATCCTTGGGGCCTTTTTGAAAGATGCATGCAATGTTTGCTTTTTGCAAGTCCTCGGGGAGTTCCCCTGATGACCTGCCCAAAGTGACACAGAGCAGTGTCACTGTGACTTTCTGCCTGCTCTCTCAGCACCCTTGGATGGAGTCCCTCAGGTCCCATGGACTGGTAAAGAGTTGAGTTTGCTCAGGTGACCCCCGACTTGATCCCCACCCACTGCTGCTTGTTCTCCATGGGTCCTGCCTCAAGGCAAAAAGGCCTGGGAGACCTTGCTGACGAAGACTGAGCCAAAGGCCACATATTGTACCTCAGACCTGTCTACACCTGCTCTTGCTAAATTCTGCAGTGGCCCCACAGAGTCTGGTTTTCCCTCTTTAGCTGTAACTTCAGCAGTAACAGCTCATCTTGGTGCCATCTTGCTCCATCACACGTAACCGTTACTTGGGAAGACAAACGCCATCACTCCATACATCCCCCCATTTCTTCTTCTTCCCCCAGCTTTATAGGCTGAGCACGATGTCATATGGTGTGGAAGAGCCCTTTGGCCAGTTGGGGTCAGCTGTCCCGGCTGTGTCCCCTCCCAGATTCTCGTGCAACCCCAGCCTACTGACTGGTGGGGTGGTGGGAGAAGCAGAAAAGGCCTTGACTCTGTGTAAGCACTGCTCAGCAGTAACGAAAACATCCCTGGATTATCAACACTGCTGCCAGCACAAACCCAAAACGTTGCCCCATCCCAGCTACTATGAAGAAAACTAACTCTGCCCCAGCCAAAACCAGCACACTGAGCTGAATCCCTGCCCCACACAGGTGGAAATGATCCCCTGCCGTCACTGCCACCCTCTCCTGCCTGACAATGGGACAGGGATGTAAGTGTCCAGAGGGGAACATTGACACCTCCCATAGACCTGTGCACCCCGGTAGAGCAATTCCCACTGCAGGAATCGGTCTGCCCAGTGTTTGGAGAGGGACAGTTGGCGATTACTTCAGTCTGCTTCAAATTGTGTTCCCCATGCAGGACCCTGCTGCCTTTCAGGAGCTGTCAGCCCTGGAGCCCCAGGGACACCTGGAGGGAGCCCAGAGGGGCAGAGAAAGTGCTGCCTTGGGCTGGGCCTCTGCTGCTGAGCTGGGCTGGGCTCCTGGGATGGAGGGAGCTCCTGGCAAGTGGGCAGCCCTGCAGAGAGACAGCTGTGCCCAGGAGCAGCTCCTCTGCGAAGCGCAGCAGGGCTGTGGGCACTGCCTGCAGGCACTGAGGGGAGAGGATTGAGACAGAGAGAGGTTAAAGAGAGCCAGGAGTGGGAAATTGCGTAGAGTGAAGGAGGAGAAATCTTCCCAGCCCTTAACACAGTAAGTCTTTGGCTGCAGGGCCCATCCTGGAGGGATCTCCTAGAACTGGCACATCAACATGGCAGGAATGGAGGAGAAGGATGTGCTCCAGAGCAGGGCTTCCTTGCTGCACCATCGGAGGGACAGGGCATGATGGCTGCCTTCTCCCAGGGACAACTGCAGGGTGTGAAGGTGGGTGTGCAGCCAGGGCTGCCCAGGGCCGTCCTTCAGAGCAGGGTCCCTGCACCCCTGGGGGCTGTGTGCTGGGGCAGGGACTCTGCCACGTGCCAGGGTCTGCACGCAGCCTGCCCAGGGAGCTGCGCACAGTGATGTGGGGAGAAGCTGTGGGTGGAAGGAGCAGCCATTGGCAAGGTAGGTCAGGATCTTCCTGCTGTCAACAGGTTGCTGTGTGGCTGAGGGCTGCTCACAGCTCCAGATCACCCCCAGGACATTTGCAGAGGGTCCTTTTGAAGAAGAACATTGAGGCAACATTTACCTGAATGGGACGGAGTCTGTGCTTTGAGTTTTCTCCTCGTGGTTGACTGGGTGGGCTGTGGGAGATGGGAATTTCTGTCTCCCTTGTGGAAAAGGCACGGCGACTCCAGTTCTCCTTAGCACTTGTCTGAGCTGCTCCTTAGCTGCTGCAGACACAGAGATGCCCCTGGGCAGTGCCCTGCTGCCAGGAGGGCTCTGCGGGTCAGAGCTGAGCACACAGCGGGTGGGATGGGGTCTGTGAGTGATTACATGAAAGAGACCTGGGGACAGAGAACCAGCTCCTGGCAGGGACAGCTTCTGGCAGCAGAGACAGAGGCTTGGGCAGGGAGTGAGCAGGAGCTGCTCCCAGAAACGCCATGGGAGGGGGATTTGTGCACCTCCCTGCCATCCCCTGCAGTGCAGACACCTTCTCTGGAGCAACCCCCCTGGTCTCCTCTCCCACCCAGCAAAGCCTGTTCCCCCAAGGCCATGGGATCCAGGGCATGAGTCACATCCTTGGCAGCTGGACCTCCAGTCTGGGAGAAGTGCATGTGCCCTACAATTAACACAGAACAGCACAGAAAAAGCAACTGCCCTACAGTGTCACTGTCAGTGAGGTGGAGAGCAAAGCTGGGTAAGGAGAAGGCTCCACAGCATGCCCATCTGCCTTTCTCTTCTTGCTTCATTTTTTTTGAGCATTGCAGTTTTCTTCCCTGTTTCCCCACATTTCTGTTGTGCTCTTCCTCTGTGGGGTTGAGGTGGGGCTGCAGGTCAGCTTCTGTTCTGACATCAGCTCTCAGGGTCCTGCCCTGGAGGTGTCTTCATGGGAACTAGGTGCCCAAGCTGTGAGGCACCATGTCATTCAGTTGGTAGCGTTGAAAAATTTCCTGAAACATGCCTCATTCAGCTCAGGGAAGGGGATTGCGATGAGAAATGGCGTGGGCTTTACCTCTGAGAAGTCTCCCCTGACTTGTCATTGTGCTTTCCTTTTTGGACAGGTCCCTGGGACCAAAGGGAAAAATGTCCACTGGAAGCTCCATCACCCAGTTCCTCCTCCTGGCATTGGCAGACACACGGGAGCTGCAGCTCTTGCACTTCTGCCTCTTCCTGGCCATCTACCTGGCTGCCCTCCTGGGCAACGGCCTCATCATCACTGCCGTAGCCTGTGACCACCACCTCCACACCCCCATGTACTTCTTCCTCTTCAACCTCTCCCTCCTCGACCTGGCCTCCATCTCCACCACTCTCCCCAAAGCCATGGCCAATTCCCTGTGGGACACCAGGGACATCTCCTACTCGGGATGTGCTGCTCAAGCCTTTGTGTTTGTATTTTTCATTTCAGCAGAGTTTTATCTTCTAACCACCATGGCCTACGACCGCTATGTGGCCATCTGCAAACCCCTGCACTACAGGACCCTCCTGGGCAGCAGAGCTTGTGTCCACATGGCAGCAGCTGCCTGGGGCACTGGGTTTCTCTATGCTGTGCTGCACACTGCCAATACATTTTCCCTACCCCTCTGCCAAGGCAATGTCCTGGAGCAGTTCTTCTGTGAAATGCCCCAGATCCTCAAGCTCTCCTGCTCAGATGCCTACCTCAGGGAAGTGGGGCTTCTTGTGGTTAGTGCCTGTTTAGTCTTTGGTTGCTTTGTTTTCATTGTGGTGTGCTATGTGCAGATCTTCAGGGCCGTGCTGAGGATCCCCTCTGAGCAGGGACGGCACAAAGCCTTTTCCACGTGCCTCCCTCACCTGGCCGTCGTCTCCCTGTTTATCAGCACGGCAGTGTTTGCCTACCTGAAGCCCCCCTCCTTCTCCTCTCCATCCCTGGATCTGGTGGTTGCAGTGCTGTACTCGGTGGTGCCTCCAGCAGTGAACCCCCTCATCTACAGCATGAGGAACCAGGAGCTCAAGGATGCAGTGTGGAAGCTGATGACTGGATGGCTTTAAGCAGCAATAAACTGCCCATCTTATTCTGTATATCACTCACAGTGTAAAGCACTATAGTACCAGCCTGACTTTGGTAGTTTGATAGGTTTAGTTTTTAGCTTTTCTTAGCTGCAATAATGTTGTCCACAAAGCAATGCCATTACTCATACCATTCCTAAGCCAGTATCTACCTGTCCTGTGTGACCCAGAGACTGTGCAATGACGAGCTGTGCTCTCTGTGATTTAAAACAAAATAAACGACCCTGCAGTGACTTGTTTGTCCCAGGTCCTTTACTGAGACCACCTCTGGAGCTGCAGAGGCAGTGCCTGTGTGCAGAGGTGGAGGGGAAGAGAGCCCTGGCACAGCAGCACTGCCAGGCAGCACCAGCACTTGGTCTTTCCGAGCTGCTCACTTTCCTCTTCCACTCTCTCCTTCTGAGCCCTTCTGTTGGTGTAAGGCCTGAGAGCACTGGCAGCTTGATATAGCCCTGGTGTGTGGCAGTTTGTGCCAGCAGGAGGGGACAAGCAGTGGGTGCTTCTGTGACAGAGCTGACGTCCATAACAGCATTGCCATCATGAAAGGGCAGTTGCTGAAGGCTTAGGTCTCACCCACTGTGGACAGCTTCATTGCGAATGCTCCATCACGCTTCCTTGGCTTTCTGGCCTGTCCCTTTCATTGCATGCTATCAAAGGAGGTGGCCTGCAGAGCATCTCCCCTGTGCAGTCAGAAGGGGTTCTGCAAGCATCAGTGACATTGCCCTCGAGAAGAAGGCGGCATTTTTCACCTTTCACAAGGCACAGAGCACATCTCGGGAACATGAATGCACTCGGCGGCACACACACACAGCATCCAACTGGCGTTTTGCCCCTCTGTTTGTCTGTCCATCCAGGCTGTAATGGCCTAACTTGAGTAGAAGACTATTGAGGGAGACCACGCCAAGAGCCCTGCTGAAGCTCAGGTAAACGACAGCCACTCTTCTCCCCTCATGCACCAGCACAGTTACTTCACCATGAAGGCAATCAGGCTGGCGAGGCATGATTTACCCTTGGGGAGTCCATGCTGACTGCTTTTGGACATGTTCTTCTCTTTTAGCTGTCCAGAAATGTCAGCCATGAGGAGGCATTCAGTGGCTCCCTCCTCACCAAAGGGAGCTTGTACAGCCTGCGCTTCCCTGCCTTGCACTTTTGGCTGCCTTCCAAGATGGGTGCAGCACTTGCTTGTCCTCACTCGCATAAGAACTTCACCAGTCCCATGACCTTTCAAAAGGGATACTCAAAGAAATGCCAGCCTTCCCCTGTAACTCCATTACCACTATTCTGCCTGTTATACAGTGTATTTAGTTTCTCTAGTCTTTCATACACTTTCACCTGTCCTGATAGAGTGGCCATTTCTAAAATCGTCTTTGTGGATGCAGACTGCCTAGGCAAAGGCCCTTGCCATTTTTCTCCAGTTTTCTCCTCCCCTTAGTCTTTGTTCCTTCAGATACCTCTCACCTATGCAGCTGCTTTAAGCCCCAGGGAGTTCAAAGCTTGCCTGTCTTTCAGTAGTCTAATTGTCTCTTTAACCAACACTTTAGTTGTTTCCCTATCTATCTGTTTGCACCTATCTATCTATAAGCATTTCTCATAAGGTTATCCCTTGTAGAAAGGCAACCTCCTTAGAGGCAGCTTGGACTGAGCATATGGTTACAGAGTGTGTTTTATTGTTTGTGGAACTTTATCCTGCTTTTCTTTTCTTTAATGGCAAATAGGAAAAAATCTTCTGTGCCTGTGTGCAGCCAGTTCTCGAAGGAGAGCAGGTGGGAGATGGTGCAATGGAGCTGTGACATCCAGCTGCAGAGATCAGTGCAGAAGTCTGATGCAAGGAACAGTGATGCAAGTCCCAGGGGGCCAATGTCAGAAATGGGGAGCTCTGGGAGGTGAGGAGCAAAGTTGTCCATACAGTGTTCAGACCTCAAGGGGCTGCTTTTCCTACCTGTCCAGACCTCCTGAGCAGACACTCTGGATCATTAACACCTGGAGAATGCTTCTATCACCTCTTCTTTAACCTCAGAATTAATACAAAATATCCTTTAAAATAAAAAATCATTTTTATTAGATGCACTTTGAAATCTTTCTCCTTAACTCCACTATGAAACCTCTCTAATTAGCTGTACAAGTCGTGAAGACCTGAAGAAAATCACAGGAAGAGACAGGGCTCGTTAGGGCTTTCTGTATTTTAATGAGCCCCAGGGTGTATTTGGGGCTGAGGCCTTGAACCTCAGATACGGAGAGGAGACTGAACAAACTGCTCAAGAAGTCCAAGTCAGAAGCAAACCCAAAGTACCCTGAAGCATTAATGAGTCCCATGAGGACCATTACTGACAAAGCCTCCCCAGGGACTCCTTAGAGCAGGTAATTGGAGGCCATGATTGCAGGCAGGCAAAGGCTCTGTGCAGGCAGCTGTAATGCTGAGCAAAGCCTTTGGTTTCTTTTGTGAAGCAGAAAGGCCAAGCCCTTATCCGCAGGCCCCGGGAAGGCAGATCCTGTCCCTCCCGCATGGCTCAGGGCTCTTCCTGGGGGCAGTGGGGAGTGAGGGTGAGCAATGCCAAGTGTAGGAAAACTGTACAACACCTCCCAGCCTCCCCAGGCAGGGCTGAGGAAGAAACAAAGGCCAGAGCCTCAAAACAACTTTTGCCTGGTAGGCCTCGGTGCCACAGGCAGCTGCCATAGCCAAGAGGACAAAGACCTCGGTCCTCTTGGGCCTTTCAGCCTTGCTAGAGCCCTTGGCCACATCTGCTGCAGGCTGTCCTACACTGTCCCATGCCTGCACCTCTTTCCCTTCAGGCTCTTGACATCCATCTTGCCTTCCCGCCTAGCTCTCAGCCCGGCATTTCTATATCTTCACTGAGGTCTCTGCACCCTTGCTGGATTTCCCTTGACACACAAAGCCATGGGCTGATCCAGACTCCCTCTGGGTCACCTCTTGCACCACAAGGCTACCCTTTCAGTGACATTTCTTCTTCCTCACATCCAGTCTGAACCTTCCAAGCTGCACTTTGTGGAGGCTTCCTTCTCTTCCCACTGCCAGGAAAAGCTCCATCACCTCTGAGGCCACCCTTCAAGCAGTTGCACGCTACTACTAGAGTGCCCTGAGCCTCCACTTCACCAGGCGAAAGAAGCCCAGGTCCCTCAGCCTCTGCACAGAGACCCAGACCCCCATCCTGAGATGCTGGTGGGCAGAGGCTGTTGGGGGGGTTACCCAGAGGGCAGGGGCACCAGGAGGAGCGCGAGCCTGCTGCTGTACCTGCCATGGCAGTTGGGCGGTGTGGGGTTGGTTTGGGGCAAACAGCATTCTGAGGGGTCCGTCCCCATGGCGATCATTCCGCCAGCACCTGCTTCAGCCCGCCTTGCGATGCTTTGATTTTTCATACCACAACAACTTCCCACCTCCATGATTTTCCATACTGCTGATGATTTCCTGCCCTCAGTGTGGGTTTCCCAGCCCCACAATGGTTCCCCGTCCCAGTGATGATTTCCCATCCCAATGATGGTTTGCTATCCCAATGGTCTCCCATCCCAAACATGATGTTTTGGGGGAGGTGAATTTCCTGTCCAAGGGGAAGGGATGGGGCCAGCCCCAGTGGCCCTGTGATGCCAACATGCCTGTGCTGCCCCATCCTGCCCTGGTGGTTGGGATTGGGGGGTGGGGGGTGGGGGCACTTCTGGGTTGTTTTTGTCCTCCCCTCTGTGCCCTGGGGGGCAACTGCTGCTCCCAACTGTGGTGGAACCGGTGCCGGTACCGGTACTGTGTGGCCATGATGGGGAGCTGTCCTGAAAATTTGGCAAGTGGGCTATGCTGACCGAGGAGAGAAGCTGGGACGCAGAGTATAGCATTACAAGAGGAATTCTTGCATTTGTGCGCATGAGACGTCCCATTCAAACTGGGGCACCACAAATGCGGTTTTACACACGCTTCTTATGCCTTTCAAGCGTTCAGGTCCAATGCAATTTAACCAGTCCCTGCTGAACACACACACAGGCTGCTGTTCTGCAAAGCAACTCTAATTCTGTGGCGTCGTCATCCATCTGCTTCTTTCTTGATCTTGACGTCCCTGGAGTTGGTCTGGCTGCAGATCCTGGTCTCTGATGGCAGATAAGGGGAGGGTTTCACAGAGGTGTCGGAGGGGCTGGGATGCTGGCGTGAGCTGGGTCGTCCAGGGGCATCCTTTCTTCTTCAGGGTGGGGGCTGTCCTTCTCCTCCTTGCAGTGAGCTGGGGCCCTTTGGTCATGCTGACTGAACCATGACTGTGCAGTATACAATGTCAACTAGATGTTTATCTATCTGTCTGTCTTCAGGAACTTGGTCCAATTTCATACTCTCAGGACTAATTGCTGCAATAGTTAGGGCATGAGATTTTGCTAAGAGAGCCCCTGGGGTGTCCCTCTGTGGGGGTCCCCGGGAGGTACTTGTGGGGGTTGCTCGTAGATGGGTGGGAGCTGCAGGTACTGGGGGCGATGGTAGCAGCGTGGGGTGGGGATGCTGTTCCTGGGGACACCGGTTCCAGCCTGCGGTGGGGATGCCGGTGGTGGGGCTGTCAGCAGCAGGACGGGGCAGAGATACCAGGGGTGTTGGTACCAGGCAGGGGTGGGGATGCCGGTTCCGGGGCAGTGGTTCCCGTTGGGAACCGCAAGGTGGTGCTGCCTTTCATAGGGGTGGCCACCTATCACCAGGGAATGAATCGGAGGGACAAGGAGCACTAGTTCAGAGTCAGCCTGTGGCTGTATCTTGGGGGCAGATAAAATTCATGGGAAATGAACCTGTAAGAGACCAGGTGCTTTGCTCCACGAGTCTCACGGACACAGTCCTGTACCTGGGAAGAGTGGAAAAGAAACCCTCAGCAACCCAAATGTGCCAGCCAAAGCTGGGAACAGGCACGCTTACAGCCCTGGGCAGGATTTTCTTCATCCGGCTGGTGCAGCTCAGGGAGGAGGTGGGAGCTCTGACGGCAGATGAGCAGCCCTTCGCCAGCAGTGCATGGGGAAGCCCAGGGGCTGATGGCTGCGGGAGGTGCCTGGGCTGTGGCAGCTCTGTGGCCTCCAGGGGACATGTCCCCATGTGGGCGCCCATGTCACAAAGGGGCGGTGATGCGGCACCCACCCGGCGCTTGTGACCTCACCTGGCCAGGGCTTGGAATCCTGAAGAGCAGGCCAGTGAAAGCCAGTTGGGCTGAGCTGCCCTTCGGGATAACTCGGCTCCTTCCATTGCTACTTGCGTGCCCACTTTTTCCAACCATTTATCGTTTCCTGCCCACTTCTCCTCAGCTTCCATCCTCGGTCAAAGGTAATTATGATTTGACTTTCAGGACACATCATAGGGTAGGTAGATACAGGAGAAAAGCATAGGCTGCTCTGTGCCTTCTGAGCTCTGGGCTGAGCTATTACACCTTTCTAGGCCGGCCAGATATGGGCTATCGGTAGAGCTCCTGTTTGCTAATTCTTATATTTCTTTACCATAGCCTAGGATAGGTAAGTAGGGGGGTGGCAGTGTAGTCTGAGGCGTTGGGCTCAGCCTGGAATGACAAGAAGCCCACCCTGACTGATGGGGTAGGAAGGGAGACAGAAAAGGAGGACGGCAAAGGCAGCCGTTAAAGTAGTGGCCGAAAGCCGGTCACTCCTGCGTACAAGGTGGGAAAGTGTGGGCTGGAGACCAGAGGGCTCTGCTGCTAACGCTGGCCACAGGTAAGCAGCAGGTCCCCTTCAGAGAAGGTGACACGCAATGCAGTCTGTCAAAAGGGCCTTGGTAATTGCTGTCAATTGGAGTCCTGTGACAGGGACAGCAGGGCTGTCAGCCTGCAGCTCTGCAGCGCTTACAAATACCACTGAAACACTCCTGATGGCAGACGTTGATCTGTGGGTTTCATTTGGAATTTGGAGTTTTGGAATTTTTTTCAATCGTTTTGTTGAACTACAATTATTTGTTTGCAATCAGCCAGGCTCACCCAGGTGTTTTCAATTAGACACGGGAAAACACGTTTTGTCCCTCCTCTGCCACGATGGACAAGACTTTGGAAGAGGATGTTGCTCGTAGAAAGATCTGACATCAGTAGGGTTACCTTCTGGGCTAGGGACTTGCTTGTTTTCATCCAGTTACAATCAGGAAAAGGGAAGACTTGACCTGATAATCCAGTTCAGGAGTCTAGAGGGAAAGGAAGGTAGCCCGAGGCACAGAAATCAGAGCGTGGGTTTCATGGCGTTTTGGCAAAGTAAGCAGGGCAACAGACTCTTTTCCAAAACTGTTTCTTGACCACTCATTGTCAATGGCAGTGTTAGGCTTCCCCCAGTGGTTCTGTGTTGGAGGTTAGAGCTGCTTGTCCTGGATGCTCCTGTACAGAACTTGACTTTTAAAAGATGCTTTTGTGCAACCACATCGTCTCATCTCTTTTCAAATGTCGTCTCCCTGCAGCCATTGCCGAGGGAATGGCTCTGCCACAGAGGATCCTCTTTCCCCCGGAGAAGCTTTGCATGGCCTGGCAGCAAAGACAGGGAGCTGGAGCAGGCCTCCACAACCTGGGCAATACGTGCTACCTCAACTCCGTCCTGCAGTGCCTGACGTACACACCCCCTCTCGCCAACTACCTGCTCTCGCGTGAGCACAGCCGCTCGTGTCAGTACTTTTATGAACAGCTCCTTGCAAATCTGGTGGGCTCTTCCCAAGGATTCCCAGCACCTGGAATGTGATTGAGGACAAAAGCAGCCCTCCTCTGTCAATCCCCCGAGTTGGTGTGCTTTGAGCACTCAAGCCTAGAAGCCCCTTGTCCTATCTCGCTGTGTTCATCTTCAGAAAGGCACCTCTTTCGAGGCCCCGCTCTCGATCCCTATGCCTGCAAGTTAAACTCTCTTTGCTTCTTGCACAGAAACCTTTTGTCAGTTCAGCATCCCTCTGAAGAAAGTTTTCTGTGCACGACAATGTCCCAGGCTCGGTGGGCCATTGGCACCTTGGGAGAAGAGGGGTGGGGGCTGTCCTTGTAACTTCAAGGTCTCCATTAGGTTTCCCACCGCTCTGGATATCTTGCTAACCTGAGAAGCTTCCCTCCCTCCCTTCCTCTTCAGGTCGCCAGCAAGGCTTCTGCATGATGTGCGTAATGGAATCGCATGTTAACAAGGTCCTGCATTCCTCAGCCAGTGCCATCCAGCCTTGGACTGTAGTCAATGTCCTCCCACGTGAGTCATTCCAGGTGCTTTTACAGGTTTCCTTCCCTTCTTGTCCTCGGGGGACAACTACTAACTTCTTCTTTCTTAGGAATAGGAGAACATTTCCAGCATGGCAGGCAGGGAGACGCCCACGAGTTCTTACGCTGCACTGTCGATGCCATGCAGAGAGCTTGTCTGAGTGGAAGCAGCGAGTAAGCACAAGCAAATTCCCATTTCAACATGCCCAAGCCCTTTGGACTCCTTGATGTACTCCCATCAAGGAAACCCTACAGCCAGGGTTTTCAGACAAAGCAAAACTCTTGGAGGAGATAACTCTCTGCCCTACTTCTGAGCTCCAATTACCGTTTCTTTCCAGCCTGGATGTCTCTTCTCAAGCAACTACCGTCATCCACCAAATATTTGGGGGTGTGCTGAGATCCAGAGGTACTTTTCCATGACTATTGCTCTCCTTGGAACTGTCTGTGTCCTTCTCTCTGCCTGTGATAAACAGCTCATTGTGTGGCTGGCGTAGCAGGTATGGAGGCCGTAAACCGGCACAGTCAGTCGACTTCCCCTGTCGCTGAGCATTTTGATTTGCCTTGCAGTCACGTGCTTGAGCTGCAAAGCTGTTTCCGATTCTTATGAGGCCTTCCCGGATATTCCTTTGGATATAAAAGTAAGAGGGTTTATTACTGTGATTCAAGACATCCCAAGGCCACTGTAGCTGGTGTAAAAACAAATACTGCAACCCCAAGAGAAGAGAGCTTGGTGGTGGGTGGGAAGTGGAATGGACTGTGTCCTTCTGGGGAGGCCATGGCAGTGGTCTCCCTCTAGGTGCTGGCTTTAAGCTGGACAAGCAGGCATTATCCCCCCTGCACCCTTGAGGGACTCCCATCCTTCTTCCCTTTGCCCTCCCTCAACACCCGTCTGGCTCCCAGGCGGATGGGTTGTGTTGTTTTCATTACGATGAGCCTGCACCCCATCGGTAGCTGAACTGAGTGGTGCCACAGAGAGGTCACTCTTGATAGCCCTGGGCATTCCTGGGAAATGAGGGAAATGGTCACCATAATACCCTCTTTCTGCCTCCTTCTGGACACTGCTTGTGGGTTCACAGTGGGTCTCCTCGGCCTCAGCTACCTGGGCCTTCTTGGCAGCTCTTAGCTAAGTGTTTGGGCAAGGGCGTCTCCCCAAGCTCAGTGCTCCCCTTTCTCCCTCCTCCAGGCAGCCTCATCTGTCACCGCAGCTCTGGAGGACTTTGTCAAACCCGAGCAGCTGGATGGTGAAAACTGCTTTAAATGCAGCAAGTAAGATGATTACTAACGACATATTAATGCTAGATCCTTCATGAAGGTGCTGCATGTCATCGTGCATAAGTCATCTTTTCAAGGAGGTTTAATGCACAATAATGGGTCGCAGCTGTTGTTTAATCTGGTACTTATGGTTCTGAATAGCCTTAAAACAGTGTCAGGATGTGTGAGACAGGAAAGCTTGTCTTGCCTTCTGGCGGGGAAAAAGGCTGCCCTTCAGCATCTGGCCCTGTGCTTGGTTTCAAGGTGTGACAAGATGGTTGCCGCCTCCAGGAGGTTTACAATCCATCACGTGCCCAACGTTCTCACCGTGTGTCTGAAAACGTGTGTTGAACCTTTCACCGGCAGAAAGATCAGCAAGGTGCGTACGCAATTGGGGTGCAACTTTCTCTTCCTGGAGCGGGAGATTTCCCAAAGCAGTATGCTCTTTCACAAGCCGCTCATGTTGGGTTTTTCGTGTTCCCTTCTGGGGAGACGAGAGTGCTCGTGGGAAGACAAGCATGGACTCTGCTCCGACGGAGCTGCTTTGGCCAAGAACAGTTTCCTGCCACCCAAACCATTACATGTTGCAGGCTATTCCATGTACTATCTCAGGATCATTTCTGAGCCTTCTTGGTCTCTCCGTAGGTGGTGGAGTATCCCGAGTACTTGGATCTTCGGCCATACACATCCCAGGCAGCAGGAGAACCGCTCCTCTACGCCTTATATGCTGTCCTGGTACATCGCGGTGTTACCTGTCATGCAGGACACTATTTCTGCTACACCAAGGTCAAGAGCAACTTCCTTCCTAGCAGGGGAAAAATGTGTGCTGGGGAAGACAAACTTTCACAGCAGTGTTACTGGCAGCCAAGGTTCTGGGGGAGAAGGTCTCCTTCCCGGCTGCGTTGGATTTCTTTTGGCGTCCTCTTGGTTCTGTAGTTTTCTGCCTGGGTTATCCCTGAGAAACCAGGCAGTTCATCTCCAGCTATCGATGCCTTTCTTTGCAGGCCAGCGATGGACTGTGGTACAAGATGAACGATGCGTCTGTGGATGGCTCTGACATCAACACAGTTCTCAGGCAGCAAGCCTATCTACTGTTCTATGTCAGGTAATAACCAGTATTCAAATGGGTTCCAAATACGTTTCCTTCTCCTGGCTTTGCTCTTTTTCTTCTCATCCTCCTGAGTGTTTCTCTTTTGGTCCTAGGAGACAGCTCCTACCTGCATCATTCAGTGCTGTCAAGTCTGAACTACCCCACCTCTGTCCTTACCTTTCCTTGCCGGGCTTTCGGCTCCTGCCCTGCTGTAAACTGCTCCTTGTCTGCTCTCTGAAGCTGGCTAATGTAGAGAAGAGTACTTCAAGGGGGCCTGCAGGAAAGATGGGAAGGGACTCTTTATCAGGGAGTGTAGTGATAGGATGAGGGGTAATGGTTTTAAACTGAACGAGGGAAGATGTAAATTAGGTATTAGGGAGAAGTTTTTTACGGTGAGGGTGGTGAGACACTGGAAGAGGTTGCCCAGAGAAGCTGTGGATGCCCCCTCCCTGGAAGCATTCAAGGCCAGCTTGGATGGGACATTGAGCAGCCTGATCGAGTGGAAGGTATCCCTGCCCATGGCAGGGGACTTGGAACTAGATGATCTTTAAGGTCCCTTCCAACCCAAACCGTTCTGTGATTCTGTGACTCTATGAAATGGAGGCTGCAGGGGGTATAAAGACAAGGACTTGCTCTGACAGGTGTAGACCTGGTGGGAAGACCCCAGTCGAATTTCTCATTTGTAGTCTCGGTTACGTCTTTTCTCTGTTGTGGAAACTGCTCCAAGAAAATGACTGAACCCCAGGGGAGGCTGCAAGAACAGACCTAAATGGAGATCACTCTTTGTTTCCAGGTGCTCTGATTTGAAAACTGGAGAAAGGGCTTCTTCCTCACCAGCACCATCATATGCCCGTCCCTTCCTCAGTCAGCGGGGGGCCGACAGCAAACAGGCGTGCTCTGTGGGACCACAGGGTCTGCCTCATCGGACTAAGGTAACTGTGGGGAGGTGGGTCAGGGCAGCAGGGGGACAGTGGATTTCTTTCTGGGCTCTTGGCATTGCTCTCTTTTCCCTCCCACACTGCAGCTTTCTTCACAGCCCCAACGCTGCTCCCTCTTAAAGCATCCCACCAAGATCCATCCCATTTGTCTGCCTTTGGCCCTTTGGCCTTTGCAGCCCTCCAGGAGAGCCTTTGGGAGGCCCTTAGCTGTCCCCTCCCACAGCTTCTGGGCTTTCCTCACTCTTCTGGTCCTTTCAGGAGGAAAGGGCAGGACCTTTTCACAGCTCTCTTTGCAGGACGTGGCGCTGGGCATGGAGGACTCTGCAGAGGACAGCAGCTCCTCTGCAACAGCCAGCAAGAGCCAGCTCACCTGGGCAGCTGCACGGGAGGCATCTGCAGGCTGGCCGCGCTTCATCTGGCCAGGCAGGCTCAGCATCGCCTCCTACGTTGGCTCCTGCCTGCATCGCTTCTTCAGTGGCTGTGTAAGGCTGGTGTCCAGAAGGAAAGCTGCATGCCCGCTCTGCTCTCAACCATGTGAGCGTGTGCTGCACACCACGCGAGAAGACATCAGCAAAGAGGAGCATGGATTCAGCCCTTGTTCCCACTGCCAGAAGAGTGGTGCCAAGGAGAGAGCCCGGAGCAGATCCCCGCAGTGGGGAAAAGATCTCCGCAGCTGGTGCGTGGACACCACGGACTATGACCACTCAGCAGGGAGGAGGAGGAGGAGAACTGGTCCTCCGAGGCGTGATCACGCTCCCAGAGATGATGCAGCTGCAGGGCCCTCCAAAAGCAGCTCCCAGTCGGCTCCTGCACCCAGTGCTGCTCAGGAGCAAACCCTGCCAATACAGAGAGAGCAGAGCAGATCTCTGCGGCAGGGCTATGATCTCCGAAGCCGGTTTGTGGAGATCACGGACTACCCCTGCTCAGCAAGGGAGAGGATGAGGTGGAGAACAAGTCCTCCACATCGTGACTGAGCCCTGAGGGATGAGACAGCTCCAGGGCCCTGCAAGGCCAGCTCCAAATGGGCTCCCGCACGCCGGGCTGCTCGGGAGCAAACCCTGCCAATGCAGAGAGAGCGGAGCAGATCCCCGCAGCGGGGCTATGATCTCCGCAGCCGGTTTGTGGAGATCACGGACTACCCCTGCTCAGGAATTGGGAAGAGGAGGGTGAGAACAAGTCCTCCACATCGTGACCGAGCCCTGAGGTATGAGACAGCTCCAGGGCCCTCCAACGCCAGCTCCAAGTGGGCTCCCACACCCAGTGCTGCTCAGGAGCAGCTGAGGCAGAGAGCGCGGAGCAGATCCCTGCAGCAGGGCTATGATCTCCGCAGCTGGTTTGTGGAGATCACGGACTACCACCACCCAGCAAGGGGGAGGATGAGGTAGAGAACAAGTCCTCCACGATGTGACCGAGCCCCAAGGGATGACACAGCTCCAGGGCCCTCCAATGTCAGCTCCAAGTGGGCTCCTGCACCCAGGGCTGCTCGGGAGCAAACCCTGCTGAGTCAGAGAGAGCGGAGCAGATCCCCGCAGCGGGGCTATGATGTCTGCAGCCGGTTTCTGGAAACCACAGACTATGACCCCTCAGCAGGGAAGAGCAGGAGGAGGCGGGTTTCAGCGCCTCAGAGACGCACGCCAGACAAAGGCTCGGGGCACTGTGGTGGTGACGGGGACAGATTGTGACCATGGCTGAAGAAGGAGCACAGCATCTTTCTGCTGCTGTGCCAGAGAGGAGGAGCAGGAGAAGAAAAAGGAGGAAGAGAAAACGAGGAAGCACCCAAACTGCCCCCAGCAGGGACCAAGCTGCACAAAGGGCACCAGCAGCCCACCCTGTCCCCCCTCCCAGTGCTGCCTCTGGCCACGAAGAGCTCAGAGAGACCTTCCACAGACTCGGACAGCTCTGCCGGCGAGCCCGCCTGCCCACCGGTCCCGCGAGGAAGAGCTTTAAGCCCTGGTCAGCTCTTGGGATCGCCTTGCAAAAACAACACTCACTTGGTACCAACAGTCAGAAAAGCCAAAGCCAGAATTAAAAACACTCGTTGGCCTTGCATATGCAATTCCTGGGGTTTTGGGGCAATTGGAGGAAATGCCCAGTGTGGGAGGTTTATGTCTTGGGGATTTTGAAAGCTGTGTGCTTGCATGTGCCCATCATGCAATCTCTTCTTTTCAAATATGGAGATCAAGTCACTCAAACAGAAATGGGCTGGCTGAGACGACAGCGAGTGGGACTGAGACGGGCTGAACGGCCGGGCCCTGAGGGTGCTGCTCAGTGGCACCAAGCCTAGTGCGAGGCCAGTAAGCAGGGGTGTCTCCCAGGGGTCAAGACTGGGGCTGATCCTGTTTATCATCTTCCTTAATTAATGTTCTGGAGGATGGGGCAGAGTGCACCCTCAGCAAGCTGGCCGATGACACCAGACTGGCAGCAGTGGCGCTTAGGCCAGGGGGTCGTGCTGCCGTCCCGAGGGACCTGGGCAGGCTGCAGAGATGGGCTGACAGGGCCCTCATGCCCAGACCAGAAAGGGGACGTGCAAAGGGTGCTGTGCGGGTGACGAGCAGCGGCACAGGCTGCCCAGGGAGACTGTGGAGTCTCCCTCCCTGGAGATGTTCCACAGCCCTCTGGACATGGTCATGGACAAGCGTCTGCAGGAGGCCCTGCTTGAGCAGGGGGGTTGGACCAGGTGACTTTGTCCTCCAGCTGACCTCCCGGCCAGCCTCAAGCAGCCGCTGATTCTGGGAAATGGACGCCTGGAAGAGGACCCAGCCACCAACGCTGTCACCCTCAGGCGGCCATCGACAGCTCCACCAGCAAGCTGCAGCCGTGGAGAGGAGCCCAGGGCGGAGCAGGCTCCTGGCAGGACCTGCGGCCCCGGGAGAGGAGCCCAGGCAGCAGCAGGTTCTCTGGCTGGAGCTGCGGCCTGTGGGGCCCAGGCAGGAGCAGGGGAATGGCGTGAGGAGGAAGGGGCGGCAGAGCCGAGGCGCTGTGGGCTGCCCGCAGCCCCATTCCCCGTCCCCCTGCAGCGCTGGGAGGGGAGAGGGGCCCGAGGAGCCGGGAAGGAGGAGTGAGGCTGAGCCTGGGAAGGGCGGGGCTGGGGGAAGCCGTCTGGGGTGGGGTTTGGTGCTGCTCTCCTGCTCCCTTTTCCCTTGGCCCCAAACCGCATCAGCCTGGCCCCACTCAGGCCCCGCTCGCCCCTGAGGGGGCGCAGGCGGCTCTGGGAGGAGAGGCCCGGGCTGCTCCCGCCCACCCAGCCAGAGCCGCGCCATTGGCCACAGCTGAGCCAATCAGCAGAGCCGGTGTTGGCCTGTCAGTGCCAGGCGGCCTGGGGCGGGGCCGGAGGGGCCAGAGGCCCAGCGGCCTGAGGAGAATGGGGGCAGAGAGGGGCCGGGGGCAGGCGGGGGGGCCCCGCTCAGCAGCCGAAACCAGTTCCCACCAGTGCAGCCCTGGCTGAGGACAGCCCTGGGGAGAGCAGCACAAACCCATTTCCCTTTTCCCAGCCTCCCTGGCTGCCGGCTGCAGCCGAGGCAGAGGCCGCGCAGGGGAGGCCTCATCCTGCCAGCGCTGCTGATGGCGGCAGAGGAGAGAGCGGCCTGGTCCTGCTGAGCGCAGGGCCGCTCTCCCGCCTGGGCTGCCCCTCGGCCCGGCGCTGCATCTCAGCACCAAGGGTCTGTGTGGTTGGTGGTGGTGTTTTCAGGAAGGGTTGTTCCCCCATCCCATCCTCCCTTCCCCCTCCCTGCCCCGGCCAATATTCACCGGAACCGTGCTGGCAGAAGCTCCCGGTTCCTGTTAAGGTCATTTACAGGGAATAATTTAAAGGCAATTTGATGAGGCTGCAATTCAAACTGCTCCAGACACACAGGAGCTTTAAATGGGCAGCTGCCTGCCGGTGACCTTTCATATGCCTTTCTTCCTAGGTTCCTTCATTGCGCTCCCACCAAAACCAAAGCCCCGGCTTACACATGGAAAGGGGCAAAACCCGCCGTGGGAGACAGCTGCTCTCCAGTCCTCATTGCTGTCTGGAGCCCTCCGTGACCAGGAATGGGCAGTAGGTGCCTGCAGTGTATCCCATCTCTGGATGTGCCAGGGCAAACACCAAGCTCACAGCTGGCCCAAGTGAGTAACAGCTCTCCAGCCGTTCGTGCAGACAAGACAAACAGCCTTTCTTTTTTGCCCCGTGTCAGTGCAGTACAAAACAATCAGCTCCTCGGACTGAGGAGCCTTGGGCTGAGGCAAAGGCGGCATTAAGTACCTCAGCCTTTTCCTCGTCCCTTGTCCCTGTTTCCCCCCGCCTCCAATAAAGGATGGAGATTCTCCCTAGCCCTCCTTCTGTTGCTAATGCATTTCCAGGAACATTTTTTGTTGTCTTTGACGGCAGCAGCCAGATTCAGTTCCAGCTGGGCAGTCTTCTCCTCCTCCTGGTGGCCCTGCAAGCCCAGGATGCACGGGCTGCTCCGTGGCGAGCGCGGGGATTAGGTAGGCAGGCGGGCAAGGGACGGCACCCAGCCCTGGGCAGCGTGGAGCGGAGCCCACCGCACCTCGGGGTGACAGCAGGGCCAGGGTTGTAGTGAGGCAGGGCCGGGAGAGCAGCGGGGCTGGGCTGAGACGGGTGAGCTGTGGCAGCTCCTCGGGCCAGCGGGAGGCAGACGCCCTGCAGGGAGGCACAGGGGCCGCGGCCGCTGCAGGGGGCTTTTGCAGGTGAACGGTGGTGCCAGGAGTGGTGCCTGGCCCTGCCGTACAGCTCTGGCCCTGCCGTGCAGGCCGGGGGAAGGCTGCCCGAGCAGGGCGTCGCAGGGCCAGCTCTCGTGATGGTTGCAGGGGCAACAGACCACAGGAGCACTTCTCTCCCAGGCTGCTCACAGCTGTGCCTGGGGCCGTGGCTCTGCCGCTCCCCAGCTGGGTCCCAGCTTTCAGCCTCGGGGACGTCTGTCCTCAGGAGGTGTCCGCTCAGGAAGACGGGAGCATTCCTGCTCTAGCCCTGCAGTGCTCTCCTTGGGCAAACACAGGTCCCCGACACACAGCCCCAGCCCACAGCCCGGGGGAACAGACGGGGCAGCACTTGTGCAGCCTCTCGCTGCCCAGCGGGCTCTTCTCCATAAGATGTGCGAATGATCATTTTTTTCCTCCCGTGCTTTCATGTGGGCTTCTTTTGTGCACAGCAGAGATCTCCCAGTAAGAAATCCCCGAGGGGCCGTATGTTTGTCCAGCCGGTCCTTGAGGGGAGTTGCACACGGCCTGGAGACGGTATTTTGAGAGCTGCCAGGTGCCAGCCAACAGGTCACCCGGGCCCCTCTGCAGCTTTGGAAATCTCCCCCCACCCACGTCTGGGTGCCACGTCATTCCCTGACTCCCCTCCAGTCACTGCAGGTCACTGGGAAAGAAGTAGCTCACAACATCTAATGGAAACGTGCTTGATTACAGCTGTGCCTGTAGGCGACGGCCACCAGACGTCTCAGCCTGATCTTGTCCGGGAGCCTCAGGGTGATCCCACAGGTATGGCACTTGAATGCATGAGCATTTAGGGTTTCATAGTCTGTTCCTATGAATTTTTACTTAATAATTTCTTGGCCAATGCTCAGACATGCAGAAGAGCAGAGAGGGAATGGGTCAGGCTGAGTGATGTCCCCTGGGGCACTCTGCCTTGGGAAGCTGTCTTTGCCAGCCTCTGCCAGCCTGCGCTGCTTCCAGTGCCTGCTGCAAAGCCAGCGGGCTTGTTGGGGTTGAGTTTAGAGCTGGTGGGAGCTGCAGGGAGTCCTTTCTCCCGACAGCTCCGTGCACGGGTTGTTTTGGATCAGCATGCTCCAGGCACCCAGGAACTGTCTGCACGATGCTCCTGAGTGGCAGGGAGAGCGGAGTGCCATGGAGCAATCCCGCGTTTGAATGGCATTCCCTGCCATTCAGCTCTGAGGAAGTATACGGAAATATTTCACGGGAGCTGCTCTGTTCTGTTTGTTTCCAGACGTGGCGGGAGGCGATGGATATCCAGCTTCCCGGCTGGCTCCCAGGGCTGACGCGCAGGGAGATCGCATGGGTACGTCATGGCTTTTTACTGCCTTTGCGAGCTGCCAGCTCCAAGCCCAAATGCGTGCGGGTGTGAGAATATAGACCTGCGCTGTGTGTGCCGTGACATTCCGTGATCCCCGTGTATGTTCTGCTGTTCAGTTATGATGGTGTATATCACAGTGTAGGATGGAAACGTGTCACGGGTGTTTGGTTGCAGATGTGGCTCCAGCTCCTCGGCTGGATCCTGCGCTGGAGCTCAGCTGGCATCCCAGGGGTGAGCAGTCAGTCTTGGCTGACTTCACAGGCTAAGCACTCCTTTTCAGTATTTTAGTAGTGAGAAATTTAACTGGATCCTTTCTGTTAAGGTCCTCAAAGAGCAAAGTATAAAGCCGGACTAGGGAAATCTTCCCAGCAGCCATCAGAAGTCCTAAAGGAAATCCTGGGACAACTGGAGAAAGCGGCACATGGTGGGTGGATAGCACTCTTAACCAGAAGGCTTGGGAAGCTGAGGTTTTAGACAGCTGTATGGACAAGCCATAGGCAGCCCAAGCAGAAAGGGCTCGAGGAGAGCCTCGCTGCACTGACACGCGATTGCACACCTCGCAGGTGCTGGTGAGCTGCAGAGATGGTCCAGAGTCTCTGCTGCCAGTTGTGGTTCCGGCTGAGTCCCAGGCACAGCTGCTGCCCCAGTTATCCCATCGCTGGCCAGAGCTGTTCTGGGCAGACGCTGGTATCCAGCTGGCAGGAACTGGTGGTGCTCACACCTTGCTGCCAGTGGCCGGAGGGGAGAGAGCCCTTGAGCGGCAGAGAGGATGTGCAGGCAGCTTGGGGTCGCTGAGAGCGGCAGACTTTGCCGGGGCTGCAGGCATGCCCTGGCCAGGGTCGGAGCAGCCCCGACTTCACCGCCTGGTCCTGCCCCGTTGTTCTCCTTGATGTTTGAGGACTCTGTGACACCTCGGGGTCAGGGACAGGTGAAAGCCGGACACCCAGCTTGAGGCCAGACACCGAACCTTGAAGGCAGCTAAAATGAAAGGCTGTGCATTCAGTCTCGGGTGGTTTAGCTGTCTGTGTGTAGTTGTGCTTTAGATACCTTGGTTGTGGCTTTCCTCTTGTTTTGGGGGACTGTGGGCTCTTCACTGCCACTTGTGAAAGTGCCCAGACCATGGTTGCAAGAGCTTGGGGTTCATTCCACTGTGTGGGGCTGTTACCCTTAGTGTGTGATGGAGTTGGCATGATGGGACATGCTTCTCCAAAGGGCTCTTTCCCCACCTGAGTTGGCTGCAGTGTCCTCCTGTCCTCTCTGAGGGAAGTAATTTACCGTCATCTTGCAGTTTGCCCAAAATGAACTGAGTGCAATGTGAACAGGAAGATGACCTGCAATCTCCCAGTCTCTCAGCAGGTCAGGTTTTGCCGTCTACTGGTAAACTGGAAAGTGTCCCGTGCTTAATATTTTTCCGTGAATGACACATTGTTTGGACCAGTGATGAGGTGCACCCCCAAACACCCAGGCTTTGTTTCTGAGTGTGATTAATGTATTTTGCCTCCTGAAGATACCGTGTTCCTGAGGAGGAACGGTTACTTCTACTTCAACTGACCCACTTTCTTTCTAAAGAGATGGACGGTGAGACCGTGGAGAAGGAGGCGCTTGAGGAAGGAGGCAGTCCCTCAGTGCCAGTCTCTGACGGAAAAACGGGGGCAATTCAACCAAGCGGCGTGCCAGGTAATTGCTGTCCCTCGGTCATCCAGTGTCACATCTCAAAATCCCTGGGTGTCTGCAGGCTCTTCCCCTGGTGCCGGCTACTGCACGTGGTGTCAGCAGCCGAACTATTAGTACAGAGCCAGTGTTCTGAAGGGAGCCAGGAGCGGCTCCCTGAGGATGGCTGTCGTCTCGGGGGTGTGGAGGTTCTTGCCAGCAGTGTGCCAGAGAGACACCGGTAACCCTCTGTGGATGTGGTGAAGTGCTCGCCTCCCACCGCCCCCCTTTCCCAGGAATTTCAGAACTCTGCCATTTTGGGAACGAGGCCATCTGAACCTCGTTCAGTAGATGCAAGTGGTGCCCATGGTGGAGAAAAGGCAAAGGGGGAGAGCGATGTGGAGGTGTCTCGTGAGAGGGCCTGACTCCGTCCCCTCGGGGTGTGGGTGCTGGGCTGGGGAGGGAGAGCTGGGGGTGGCACTCCCGGATGCAGGGATGGAGAAAGAGAGGCTCCAGAGTGCATTGGTTTGCAATGGCTTTGGGAGTTTCCTTTGTTTCTACTGCAATGCTGCAGCCCCAGGATGGTCACTCCTTCGGAGATGCTAACAAAGTGAGAGAGACCATTTCCTGGCAATGTCAGACCTCCTGGGAGATTGCCAGTCGTGCGCAGGACACGCTAACGTGCAGAATTGTTCCTCCAGGTGTGGATGGCAGGAGAAACTCAAATGCTGTGGATCCCAATGATTTCCAGAAATACTGCATAGAAGGCGCCGTGGCAGTCTTGGGCTCCGTGCTGTTTGGGATGGCACTGTGTGGTGTGATCTGTCTGTGGAGGAAGAGGAAACAGTGAGTTGTTGGCAGGTTTTTTTTGCCAAACTTCTGTATGAGATGGCTGCTGTTGGTCATGAAGCATTTCGAGTATTCTGGAGTGGTGAGTTACTTATTGGCTAGACTCGACTGAGGTTTCTGCTGTAAGATGCTTTAAGTGGCCTCTCCATTCATGGGCATTCTTTTCTGAAAGCCCTTCTTACTGTGGCAAGTGTTGGTTACAAGTGACCCTGCCTCGACAAGAGCAGACCCAGCGACGGACGTCGGCAGAGCAAGGTCAGAAAGTAAAAACAACAAGGGATGCTGTTGCCATAGAAAGTGAGAACTGCAATAGTGACATCTCCCTGCCAGTGAACCCCGCAGCAGAAATCACTCTGTTAGGTGATGCCATAAATCCCAGATGTTCACCGCAGCCAAGGTGTCCCAGCAACGCAGACCGTGGTGCCGAACCTTCCCAGCTCTGTGCCTTGCTTTGGAGAAAGAGTCAGTCTGTCCCACCTGCAGCCCAACACCGCCAGCGTGCGCGTTCCCAGCACAGGCAGGGCTTTTGTCTGTGCAGGGTACGTATCCCTTTGGATAGGTCTTGTGAAGAGAGGATGGAGAGCACCTCAGCGAGCAGTGAGCCGAGGCTGTCCCCTTGCCTGGTCAGGGATGGGCACGGAGGCGAGCGCTGGTCCCTGCCAGGCACGCTGAGAAAGGCGACCAGGAGGCTCTGCTGGCCCTGCAGTGCCGTGCCCGGCTTTGGTCCCCTCGGCCTGCCGGGGTCAGGTCTCCTTCCCGGCACCTGCAGAGCAGGCAGGTCAGGATGGTCAGGGCCGAGAGGAGACGAGCCATGGGCAGGCGAGCAGAGCCCCAGCCGAGGGGTGCGGGGCGCCCCGTTTTCTGCACAAAGCTCTCCGTGCCCACAGCTGCCACGTGCAGCCAGGTGCCCAAACCCCACAGGGCGCCCAGCGCTGCCCCGCACCCTGGCACCCACGTGGCACCGCAGCTGCAGCGGGGCCTCAGCAGCCTCCTCTCTTCACAGGCGCCTCTCTGCAGCTTCGTGAGCCCGGCCTGACACCAGCAGCCGCCCCACGCGCCCAGACAGCTGTCCCGCATGCCCCAGAACCCCTGAGAGCCGGACCCAATGCCAGCAGCCACCGCCTGTGCCTGGAAATCCAGCCCACCTGCCACGGAGCACCAAGGATCCGACCCCTGCCAGCCCCCACCAGTGTGTGTCCTGAACAAAGGCTATTGTTAATAAAAGACAGGTTTGGACCCTATAAATCAGGCCTGGGACTCTAAGAATGAGGCTTTGGACCTTCAAAATCAGAACTGGGGACTTAAAAATGACACTGTGGGCCCTTGAAATGAGTCCTTGAATCTTAAAAGCGAGGCTTGGAAATATTGCAAATGAGGGTGTGGACCCTGAAAATGAGGGTTTGGACCTGAAAAAGGAGCGTTTCAACCCTAGAATCAAAGCTTTGTACTCTAAAAATGAAGCTTTGGGCCCTAAAAATGAGGCTGTGAGCCCTAAAAGAGGGCTTTGGACCCTAAAAATGAGGGTTTGGACACTCCAGATGTGGCTTGGACCCTCAAAACGACTGGCTGGATCCTAAAAGTGCCATCTTGGAGCCTGAAATTGAGGCTTCAGAAAGTCAAAATGAGGCTTTGGAGTCTAAAAAAGGAGACTTTGCCATCTGAAACAGAGGCTTTGGACCATCAACATGAGGCTTTGAAGTCTAAAATGATGCTTTGGAAGCAAAACTAAGACTTTAGAAAGTAAAAATGAGGCCTTGGACCCTCTGAATGTCGCTTAGAACCCTGAAAAGAGGCTTGCTGCCCTAAAAGTGAGGGTTTAAACGCTAAAAATGAAACTGTGGGACCCCAAAAAAGGCTATGGGTAATAAAAGACAGGTTTGGAACAAAAAAAATGAGGATTTTGGCCCTCAGAGGGACTCTTTGGGCACTAAAAAGAATGGGCCGGATGCTACAAATGACACTCGGGCCCCTGCAAACGAGGGGAACACGTTATGTTCCTCTCTGGCCCCAAGAGCTGAAGCTTTTTTCCCAAATATAGGGCTTTGGGCACCCCAGTGAAGGCTTTGAGCTGTCAAAGAGGGCTTTGGAGCCTATAAAGGAGAGTTTGGACCCTCCAAAGGAGGATTTGGGCCTTCAAAATGGGGCTTGGGAAATGAAATGGAGGTTTTGAACCCTGAAATCAGGTTTGGTGCCCTAAAATGATGCTTTGGTACCAAAACCTATGGCTTTGCACCCTAAAAATGGGGTTTTGGAGGCTCAACATGAGGCTTTGGACATGAAACAAAGGAGGCTTTGTAGCCTAAATGAGGAGTTTGGACCCTCAAATGAGGCTTTGGGCCCACCAAATGAGTATTTGGGCTGTCAAAATGAGGCTTTGGTCCGTCCAAATTGCAGACTGGATCCTACAAATGAGGCTATGGTTCCTGAAAGCGAGGCTTTGGTCCCTGAAAAGGAGGCTTTAGAAGCTAAAACTGAGGGTTTGAGCCCCAAAATGAGCCTTTGGACCCTATAAATAAGGCTTTGGACTCTAAGAATGAGGCTTTGGACCTTCAAAATCAGAACTGGGGACTTAAAAATGACACTGTGGGCCCTTGAAATGAGTCCTTGAATCTTAAAAGCGGGGCTTGGAAATTGCAAATGAGGGTGTGGACCCTGAAAATGAGGGCTTGGACCATCAAAAGGAGGCTTTCAGCCCTGGAATCAAAGCTTTGTACTCTAAAACTGAATCTTTGAGCCCTAAAACAGGCAGTTGGCCCTCAAAACGAGGGTTTGGAAACTCAAGATGCAACCTGGGCCCCCAAAACAGCTGGTGGCATCCTGAAACTGAGCCTTTGGAGCCTGAAATTGAGGCTTTGGAAAGTCAAAATGAGGCTTTGGTCCGTCCAAATTGCAGACTGGATCCTACAAATGAGGCTATGGTTCCTGAAAGCGAGGCTTTGGTCCCTGAAAAGGAGGCTTTAGAAGCTAAAACTGAGGGTTTGAGCCCCAAAATGAGCCTTTGGACCCTCTAAATAAGGGTTTGGACTCTAAGAATGAGGCTTTGGACCTTCCAAATCAGAACTGGGGACTTAAAAATGACACTGTGGGCCCTTGAAAGGAGTCCTTGAATCTTAAAAGCGAGGCTTGGAAATATTGCAAATGAGGGTGTGGACCCTGAAAATGAGGGTTTGGACCTGAAAAAGGAGCGTTTCAACCCTAGAATCAAAGCTTTGTACTCTAAAAATGAAGCTTTGGGCCCTAAAAATGAGGCTGTGAGCCCTAAAAGAGGGCTTTGGACCCTAAAAATGAGGGTTTGGACACTCCAGATGTGGCTTGGACCCTCAAAACGACTGGCTGGATCCTAAAAGTGCCATCTTGGAGCCTGAAATTGAGGCTTCAGAAAGTCAAAATGAGGCTTTGGAGTCTAAAAAAGGAGACTTTGCCATCTGAAACAGAGGCTTTGGACCATCAACATGAGGCTTTGAAGTCTAAAATGATGCTTTGGAAGCAAAACTAAGACTTGAGAAAGTAAAAATGAGGCCTTGGACCCTCTGAATGTCGCTTAGAACCCTGAAAAGAGGCTTGCTGCCCTAAAAGTGAGGGTTTAAATGCTAAAAATGAAACTGTGGGACCCCAAAAAAGGCTGTGGGTAATAAAAGACAGGTTTGGAACAAAAAAAAATGAGGATTTTGGCCCTCAGAGGGACTCTTTGGGCACTAAAAAGAATGGGCCGGATGCTACAAATGACACTCGGGCCCCTGCAAACGAGGGGAACACGTTATGTTCCTCTCTGGACCCAAGAGCTGAAGCTTTTTTCCCAACTATAGGGCAATACTGGGGCTTTGGGCACCCCAGTGAAGGCTTTGAGCTGTCAAAGAGGGCTTTGGAGCCTATAAAGGAGAGTTTGGACCCTCCAAAGGAGGATTTGGGCCTTCAAAATGGGGCTTGGGAAATGAAATGGAGGTTTTGAACCCTGAAATCAGGTTTGGTGCCCTAAAATGATGCTTTGGTACCAAAACCTATGGCTTTGCACCCTAAAAATGGGGTTTTGGAGGCTCAACATGAGGCTTTGGACATGAAACAAAGGAGGCTTTGTAGCCTAAATGAGGAGTTTGGACCCTCAAATGAGGCTTTGGGCCCACCAAATGAGTATTTGGGCTGTCAAAATGAGGCTTTGGTCCGTCCAAATTGCAGACTGGATCCTACAAATGAGGCTATGGTTCCTGAAAGCGAGGCTTTGGTCCCTGAAAAGGAGGCTTTAGAAGCTAAAACTGAGGGTTTGAGCCCCAAAATGAGCCTTTGGACCCTATAAATAAGGGTTTGGACTCTAAGAATGAGGCTTTGGACCTTCCAAATCAGAACTGGGGACTTAAAAATGACACTGTGGGCCCTTGAAAGGAGTCCTTGAATCTTAAAAGCGAGGCTTGGAAATATTGCAAATGAGGGTGTGGACCCTGAAAATGAGGGTTTGGACCTGAAAAAGGAGCGTTTCAACCCTAGAATCAAAGCTTTGTACTCTAAAAATGAAGCTTTGGGCCCTAAAAATGAGGCTGTGAGCCCTAAAAGAGGGCTTTGGACCCTAAAAATGAGGGTTTGGACACTCCAGATGTGGCTTGGACCCTCAAAACGACTGGCTGGATCCTAAAAGTGCCATCTTGGAGCCTGAAATTGAGGCTTCAGAAAGTCAAAATGAGGCTTTGGAGTCTAAAAAAGGAGACTTTGCCATCTGAAACAGAGGCTTTGGACCATCAACATGAGGCTTTGAAGTCTAAAATGATGCTTTGGAAGCAAAACTAAGACTTGAGAAAGTAAAAATGAGGCCTTGGACCCTCTAAATGTCGCTTAGAACCCTGAAAAGAGGCTTGCTGCCCTAAAAGTGAGGGTTTAAACGCTAAAAATGAAACTGTGGGACGCCAAAAAAGGCTATGGGTAATAAAAGACAGGTTTGGAACAAAAAAAATGAGGATTTTGGCCCTCAGAGGGACTCTTTGGGCACTAAAAAGAATGGGCCGGATGCTACAAATGACACTCGGGCCCCTGCAAACGAGGGGAACACGTTATGTTCCTCTCTGGCCCCAAGAGCTGAAGCTTTTTTCCCAAATATAGGGCTTTGGGCACCCCAGTGAAGGCTTTGAGCTGTCAAAGAGGGCTTTGGAGCCTATAAAGGAGAGTTTGGACCCTCCAAAGGAGGATTTGGGCCTTCAAAATGGGGCTTGGGAAATGAAATGGAGGTTTTGAACCCTGAAATCAGGTTTGGTGCCCTAAAATGATGCTTTGGTACCAAAACCTAAGGCTTTGCACCCTAAAAATGGGGTTTTGGAGGCTCAAAATGAGGCTTTGGACATGAAACAAAGGAGGCTTTGTAGCCTAAATGAGGAGTTTGGACCCTCAAATGAGGCTTTGGGCCCACCAAATGAGTATTTGGGCTGTCAAAATGAGGCTTTGGTCCGTCCAAATTGCAGACTGGATCCTACAAATGAGGCTATGGTTCCTGAAAGCGAGGCTTTGGTCCCTGAAAAGGAGGCTTTAGAAGCTAAAACTGAGGGTTTGAGCCCCAAAATGAGCCTTTGGACCCTCTAAATAAGGGTTTGGACTCTAAGAATGAGGCTTTGGACCTTCCAAATCAGAACTGGGGACTTAAAAATGACACTGTGGGCCCTTGAAAGGAGTCCTTGAATCTTAAAAGCGAGGCTTGGAAATATTGCAAATGAGGGTGTGGACCCTGAAAATGAGGGTTTGGACCTGAAAAAGGAGCGTTTCAACCCTAGAATCAAAGCTTTGTACTCTAAAAATGAAGCTTTGGGCCCTAAAAATGAGGCTGTAAGCCCTAAAAGAGGGCTTTGGACCCTAAAAATGAGGGTTTGGACACTCCAGATGTGGCTTGGACCCTCAAAACGACTGGCTGGATCCTAAAAGTGCCATCTTGGAGCCTGAAATTGAGGCTTCAGAAAGTCAAAATGAGGCTTTGGAGTCTAAAAAAGGAGACTTTGCCATCTGAAACAGAGGCTTTGGACCATCAACATGAGGCTTTGAAGTCTAAAATGATGCTTTGGAAGCAAAACTAAGACTTGAGAAAGTAAAAATGAGGCCTTGGACCCTCTAAATGTCGCTTAGAACCCTGAAAAGAGGCTTGCTGCCCTAAAAGTGAGGGTTTAAACGCTAAAAATGAAACTGTGGGACCCCAAAAAAGGCTATGGGTAATAAAAGACAGGTTTGGAACAAAAAAAATGAGGATTTTGGCCCTCAGAGGGACTCTTTGGGCACTAAAAAGAATGGGCCGGATGCTACAAATGACACTCGGGCCCCTGCAAACGAGGGGAACACGTTATGTTCCTCTCTGGCCCCAAGAGCTGAAGCTTTTTTCCCAACTATAGGGCTTTGGGCACCCCAGTGAAGGCTTTGAGCTGTCAAAGGGGGCTTTGGAGCCTATAAAGGAGAGTTTGGACCCTCCAAAGGAGGATTTGGGCCTTCAAAAGGGGGCTTGGGAAATGAAATGGAGGTTTTGAACCCTGAAATCAGGTTTGGTGCCCTAAAATGATGCTTTGGTACCAAAACCTAAGGCTTTGCACCCTAAAAATGGGGTTTTGGAGGCTCAAAATGAGGCTTTGGACATGAAACAAAGGAGGCTTTGTAGCCTAAATGAGGAGTTTGGACCCTCAAATGAGGCTTTGGGCCCACCAAATGAGTATTTGGGCTGTCAAAATGAGGCTTTGGTCCGTCCAAATTGCAGACTGGATCCTACAAATGAGGCTATGGTTCCTGAAAGCGAGGCTTTGGTCCCTGAAAAGGAGGCTTTAGAAGCTAAAACTGAGGGTTTGAGCCCCAAAATGAGCCTTTGGACCCTATAAATAAGGCTTTGGACTCTAAGAATGAGGCTTTGGACCTTCCAAATCAGAACTGGGGACTTAAAAATGACACTGTGGGCCCTTGAAAGGAGTCCTTGAATCTTAAAAGCGAGGCTTGGAAATATTGCAAATGAGGGTGTGGACCCTGAAAATGAGGGTTTGGACCTGAAAAAGGAGCGTTTCAACCCTAGAATCAAAGCTTTGTACTCTAAAAATGAAGCTTTGGGCCCTAAAAATGAGGCTGTGAGCCCTAAAAGAGGGCTTTGGACCCTAAAAATGAGGGTTTGGACACTCCAGATGTGGCTTGGACCCTCAAAACGACTGGCTGGATCCTAAAAGTGCCATCTTGGAGCCTGAAATTGAGGCTTCAGAAAGTCAAAATGAGGCTTTGGAGTCTAAAAAAGGAGACTTTGCCATCTGAAACAGAGGCTTTGGACCATCAACATGGGGCTTTGAAGTCTAAAATGATGCTTTGGAAGCAAAACTAAGACTTGAGAAAGTAAAAATGAGGCCTTGGACCCTCTAAATGTCGCTTAGAACCCTGAAAAGAGGCTTGCTGCCCTAAAAGTGAGGGTTTAAACGCTAAAAATGAAACTGTGGGACCCCAAAAAAGGCTATGGGTAATAAAAGACAGGTTTGGAACAAAAAAAATGAGGATTTTGGCCCTCAGAGGGACTCTTTGGGCACTAAAAAGAATGGGCCGGATGCTACAAATGACACTCGGGACCCTGCAAACGAGGGGAACACGTTATGTTCCTCTCTGGCCCCAAGAGCTGAAGCTTTTTTCCCAAATATAGGGAAATACTGGGGCTTTGGGCACCCCAGTGAAGGCTTTGAGCTGTCAAAGAGGGCTTTGGAGCCTATAAAGGAGAGTTTGGACCCTCCAAAGGAGGATTTGGGCCTTCAAAATGGGGCTTGGGAAATGAAATGGAGGTTTTGAACCCTGAAATCAGGTTTGGTGCCCTAAAATGATGCTTTGGTACCAAAACCTATGGCTTTGCACCCTAAAAATGGGGTTTTGGAGGCTCAACATGAGGCTTTGGACATGAAACAAAGGAGGCTTTGTAGCCTAAATGAGGAGTTTGGACCCTCAAATGAGGCTTTGGGCCCACCAAATGAGTATTTGGGCTGTCAAAATGAGGCTTTGGTCCGTCCAAATTGCAGACTGGATCCTACAAATGAGGCTATGGTTCCTGAAAGCGAGGCTTTGGTCCCTGAAAAGGAGGCTTTAGAAGCTAAAACTGAGGGTTTGAGCCCCAAAATGAGCCTTTGGACCCTCTAAATAAGGCTTTGGACTCTAAGAATGAGGCTTTGGACCTTCCAAATCAGAACTGGGGACTTAAAAATGACACTGTGGGCCCTTGAAAGGAGTCCTTGAATCTTAAAAGCGAGGCTTGGAAATATTGCAAATGAGGGTGTGGACCCTGAAAATGAGGGTTTGGACCTGAAAAAGGAGCGTTTCAACCCTAGAATCAAAGCTTTGTACTCTAAAAATGAAGCTTTGGGCCCTAAAAATGAGGCTGTGAGCCCTAAAAGAGGGCTTTGGACCCTAAAAATGAGGGTTTGGACACTCCAGATGTGGCTTGGACCCTCAAAACGACTGGCTGGATCCTAAAAGTGCCATCTTGGAGCCTGAAATTGAGGCTTCAGAAAGTCAAAATGAGGCTTTGGAGTCTAAAAAAGGAGACTTTGCCATCTGAAACAGAGGCTTTGGACCATCAACATGAGGCTTTGAAGTCTAAAATGATGCTTTGGAAGCAAAACTAAGACTTGAGAAAGTAAAAATGAGGCCTTGGACCCTCTAAATGTCGCTTAGAACCCTGAAAAGAGGCTTGCTGCCCTAAAAGTGAGGGTTTAAACGCTAAAAATGAAACTGTGGGACCCCAAAAAAGGCTATGGGTAATAAAAGACAGGTTTGGAACAAAAAAAAATGAGGATTTTGGCCCTCAAAGGGACTCTTTGGGCACTAAAAAGAATGGGCCGGATGCTACAAATGACACTCGGGCCCCTGCAAACGAGGGGAACACGTTATGTTCCTCTCTGGACCCAAGAGCTGAAGCTTTTTTCCCAAATATAGGGCTTTGGGCACCCCAGTGAAGGCTTTGAGCTGTCAAAGAGGGCTTTGGAGCCTATAAAGGAGAGTTTGGACCCTCCAAAGGAGGATTTGGGCCTTCAAAAGGGGGCTTGGGAAATGAAATGGAGGTTTTGAACCCTGAAATCAGGTTTGGTGCCCTAAAATGATGCTTTGGTACCAAAACCTATGGCTTTGCACCCTAAAAATGGGGTTTTGGAGGCTCAAAATGAGGCTTTGGACATGAAACAAAGGAGGCTTTGTAGCCTAAATGAGGAGTTTGGACCCTCAAATGAGGCTTTGGGCCCACCAAATGAGTATTTGGGCTGTCAAAATGAGGCTTTGGTCCGTCCAAATTGCAGACTGGATCCTACAAATGAGGCTATGGTTCCTGAAAGCGAGGCTTTGGTCCCTGAAAAGGAGGCTTTAGAAGCTAAAACTGAGGGTTTGAGCCCCAAAATGAGCCTTTGGACCCTCTAAATAAGGGTTTGGACTCTAAGAACGAGGCTTTGGACCTTCCAAATCAGAACTGGGGACCTAAAAATGACACTGTGGGCCC
Organism: Platalea leucorodia; assembly: GCF_965183815.1. Taxonomy (NCBI): domain Eukaryota; kingdom Metazoa; phylum Chordata; class Aves; order Pelecaniformes; family Threskiornithidae; genus Platalea; species Platalea leucorodia. The sequence continues at coordinate 53,940 of NW_028121344.1, read as the reverse complement.
TTGAAAGGAGTCCTTGAATCTTAAAAGCGAGGCTTGGAAATATTGCAAATGAGGGTGTGGACCCTGAAAATGAGGGCTTGGACCATCAAAAGGAGGCTTTCAGCCCTGGAATCAAAGCTTTGTACTCTAAAACTGAATCTTTGAGCCCTAAAACAGGCAGTTGGCCCTCAAAACGAGGGTTTGGAAACTCAAGATGCAACTTGGGCCCTCAAAACAGCTGGTGGCATCCTGAAACTGAGCCTTTGGAGCCTGAAATTGAGGCTTTGGAAAGTCAAAATGAGGCTTTGGTCCGTCCAAATTGCAGACTGGATCCTACAAATGAGGCTATGGTTCCTGAAAGCGAGGCTTTGGTCCCTGAAAAGGAGGCTTTAGAAGCTAAAACTGAGGGTTTGAGCCCAAAAATGAGCCTTTGGACCCTCTAAATAAGGGTTTGGACTCTAAGAATGAGGCTTTGGACCTTCCAAATCAGAACTGGGGACTTAAAAATGACACTGTGGGCCCTTGAAAGGAGTCCTTGAATCTTAAAAGCGAGGCTTGGAAATATTGCAAATGAGGGTGTGGACCCTGAAAATGAGGGTTTGGACCTGAAAAAGGAGCGTTTCAACCCTAGAATCAAAGCTTTGTACTCTAAAAATGAAGCTTTGGGCCCTAAAAATGAGGCTGTGAGCCCTAAAAGAGGGCTTTGGACCCTAAAAATGAGGGTTTGGACACTCCAGATGTGGCTTGGACCCTCAAAACAACTGGCTGGATCCTAAAAGTGCCATCTTGGAGCCTGAAATTGAGGCTTCAGAAAGTCAAAATGAGGCTTTGGAGTCTAAAAAAGGAGACTTTGCCATCTGAAACAGAGGCTTTGGACCATCAACATGAGGCTTTGAAGTCTAAAATGATGCTTTGGAAGCAAAACTAAGACTTTAGAAAGTAAAAATGAGGCCTTGGACCCTCTAAATGTCGCTTAGAACCCTGAAAAGAGGCTTGCTGCCCTAAAAGTGAGGGTTTAAACGCTAAAAATGAAACTGTGGGACCCCAAAAAAGGCTGTGGGTAATAAAAGACAGGTTTGGAACAAAAAAAATGAGGATTTTGGCCCTCAAAGGGACTCTTTGGGCACTAAAAAGAATGGGCCGGATGCTACAAATGACACTCGGGACCCTGCAAACGAGGGGAACACGTTATGTTCCTCTCTGGACCCAAGAGCTGAAGCTTTTTTCCCAAATATAGGGCTTTGGGCACCCCAGTGAAGGCTTTGAGCTGTCAAAGAGGGCTTTGGAGCCTATAAATGAGAGTTTGGACCCTCCAAAGGAGGATTTGGGCCTTCAAAAGGGGGCTTGGGAAATGAAATGGAGGTTTTGAACCCTGAAATGAGGTTTGGTGCCCTAAAATGATGCTTTGGTACCAAAACCTATGGCTTTGCACCCTAAAAATGGGGTTTTGGAGGCTCAAAATGAGGCTTTGGACATGAAACAAAGGAGGCTTTGTAGCCTAAATGAGGAGTTTGGACCCTCAAATGAGGCTTTGGGCCCACCAAATGAGTATTTGGGCTGTCAAAATGAGGCTTTGGTCCGTCCAAATTGCAGACTGGATCCTACAAATGAGGCTATGGTTCCTGAAAGCGAGGCTTTGGTCCCTGAAAAGGAGGCTTTAGAAGCTAAAACTGAGGGTTTGAGCCCCAAAATGAGCCTTTGGACCCTCTAAATAAGGGTTTGGACTCTAAGAATGAGGCTTTGGACCTTCCAAATCAGAACTGGGGACCTAAAAATGACACTGTGGGCCCTTGAAATGAGTCCTTGAATCTTAAAAGCGAGGCTTGGAAATATTGCAAATGAGGGTGTGGACCCTGAAAATGAGGGCTTGGACCATCAAAAGGAGGCTTTCAGCCCTGGAATCAAAGCTTTGTACTCTAAAACTGAATCTTTGAGCCCTAAAACAGGCAGTTGGCCCTCAAAACGAGGGTTTGGAAACTCAAGATGCAACTTGGGCCCTCAAAACAGCTGGTGGCATCCTGAAACTGAGCCTTTGGAGCCTGAAATTGAGGCTTTGGAAAGTCAAAATGAGGCTTTGGTCCGTCCAAATTGCAGACTGGATCCTACAAATGAGGCTATGGTTCCTGAAAGCGAGGCTTTGGTCCCTGAAAAGGAGGCTTTAGAAGCTAAAACTGAGGGTTTGAGCCCCAAAATGAGCCTTTGGACCCTCTAAATAAGGGTTTGGACTCTAAGAATGAGGCTTTGGACCTTCCAAATCAGAACTGGGGACTTAAAAATGACACTGTGGGCCCTTGAAAGGAGTCCTTGAATCTTAAAAGCGAGGCTTGGAAATATTGCAAATGAGGGTGTGGACCCTGAAAATGAGGGCTTGGACCTGAAAAAGGAGCGTTTCAACCCTAGAATCAAAGCTTTGTACTCTAAAAATGAAGCTTTGGGCCCTAAAAATGAGGCTGTGAGCCCTAAAAGAGGGCTTTGGACCCTAAAAATGAGGGTTTGGACACTCCAGATGTGGCTTGGACCCTCAAAACGACTGGCTGGATCCTAAAAGTGCCATCTTGGAGCCTGAAATTGAGGCTTCAGAAAGTCAAAATGAGGCTTTGGAGTCTAAAAAAGGAGACTTTGCCATCTGAAACAGAGGCTTTGGACCATCAACATGAGGCTTTGAAGTCTAAAATGATGCTTTGGAAGCAAAACTAAGACTTTAGAAAGTAAAAATGAGGCCTTGGACCCTCTAAATGTCGCTTAGAACCCTGAAAAGAGGCTTGCTGCCCTAAAAGTGAGGGTTTAAACGCTAAAAATGAAACTGTGGGACCCCAAAAAAGGCTATGGGTAATAAAAGACAGGTTTGGAACAAAAAAAAATGAGGATTTTGGCCCTCAAAGGGACTCTTTGGGCAGTAAAAAGAATGGGCCGGATGCTACAAATGACACTCGGGCCCCTGCAAACGAGGGGAACACGTTATGTTCCTCTCTGGCCCCAAGAGCTGAAGCTTTTTTCCCAAATATAGGGCTTTGGGCACCCCAGTGAAGGCTTTGAGCTGTCAAAGAGGGCTTTGGAGCCTATAAATGAGAGTTTGGACCCTCCAAAGGAGGATTTGGGCCTTCAAAATGGGGCTTGGGAAATGAAATGGAGGTTTTGAACCCTGAAATGAGGTTTGGTGCCCTAAAATGATGCTTTGGTACCAAAACCTATGGCTTTGCACCCTAAAAATGGGGTTTTGGAGGCTCAAAATGAGGCTTTGGACATGAAACAAAGGAGGCTTTGTAGCCTAAATGAGGAGTTTGGACCCTCAAATGAGGCTTTGGGCCCACCAAATGAGTATTTGGGCTGTCAAAATGAGGCTTTGGTCCGTCCAAATTGCAGACTGGATCCTACAAATGAGGCTATGGTTCCTGAAAGCGAGGCTTTGGTCCCTGAAAAGGAGGCTTTAGAAGCTAAAACTGAGGGTTTGAGCCCCAAAATGAGCCTTTGGACCCTCTAAATAAGGGTTTGGACTCTAAGAATGAGGCTTTGGACCTTCAAAATCAGAACTGGGGACTTAAAAATGACACTGTGGGCCCTTGAAAGGAGTCCTTGAATCTTAAAAGCGAGGCTTGGAAATATTGCAAATGAGGGTGTGGACCCTGAAAATGAGGGCTTGGACCATCAAAAGGAGGCTTTCAGCCCTGGAATCAAAGCTTTGTACTCTAAAACTGAATCTTTGAGCCCTAAAACAGGCAGTTGGCCCTCAAAACGAGGGTTTGGAAACTCAAGATGCAACTTGGGCCCTCAAAACAGCTGGTGGCATCCTGAAACTGAGCCTTTGGAGCCTGAAATTGAGGCTTTGGAAAGTCAAAATGAGGCTTTGGTCCGTCCAAATTGCAGACTGGATCCTACAAATGAGGCTATGGTTCCTGAAAGCGAGGCTTTGGTCCCTGAAAAGGAGGCTTTAGAAGCTAAAACTGAGGGTTTGAGCCCAAAAATGAGCCTTTGGACCCTATAAATAAGGGTTTGGACTCTAAGAATGAGGCTTTGGACCTTCCAAATCAGAACTGGGGACTTAAAAATGACACTGTGGGCCCTTGAAATGAGTCCTTGAATCTTAAAAGCGAGGCTTGGAAATATTGCAAATGAGGGTGTGGACCCTGAAAATGAGGGTTTGGACCTGAAAAAGGAGCGCTTCAACCCTAGAATCAAAGCTTTGTACTCTAAAAATGAAGCTTTGGGCCCTAAAACAGGCAGTTGGCCCTAAAAACGAGGGTTTGGAAACTCAAGATGCAACTTGGGCCCTCTAAACAGCTGGTGGCATCCTGAAACTGAGCCTTTGGAGCCTGAAATTGAGGCTTTGGAAAGTCAAAATGAGGCTTTGGTCCGTCCAAATTGCAGACTGAATCCTACAAATGAGGCTATGGTTCCTGAAAGCGAGGCTTTGGTCCCTGAAAAGGAGGCTTTAGAAGCTAAAACTGAGGGTTTGAGCCCCAAAATGAGCCTTTGGACCCTCTAAATAAGGGTTTGGACTCTAAGAATGAGGCTTTGGACCTTCCAAATCAGAACTGGGGACTTAAAAATGACACTGTGGGCCCTTGAAATGAGTCCTTGAATCTTAAAAGCGAGGCTTGGAAATATTGCAAATGAGGGTGTGGACCCTGAAAATGAGGGTTTGGACCTGAAAAAGGAGCGTTTCAACCCTAGAATCAAAGCTTTGTACTCTAAAAATGAAGCTTTGGGCCCTAAAAATGAGGCTGTGAGCCCTAAAAGAGGGCTTTGGACCCTAAAAATGAGGGTTTGGACACTCCAGATGTGGCTTGGACCCTCAAAACGACTGGCTGGATCCTAAAAGTGCCATCTTGGAGCCTGAAATTGAGGCTTCAGAAAGTCAAAATGAGGCTTTGGAGTCTAAAAAAGGAGACTTTGCCATCTGAAACAGAGGCTTTGGACCATCAACATGAGGCTTTGAAGTCTAAAATGATGCTTTGGAAGCAAAACTAAGACTTGAGAAAGTAAAAATGAGGCCTTGGACCCTCTAAATGTCGCTTAGAACCCTGAAAAGAGGCTTGCTGCCCTAAAAGTGAGGGTTTAAACGCTAAAAATGAAACTGTGGGACCCCAAAAAAGGCTACGGGTAATAAAAGACAGGTTTGGAACAAAAAAAATGAGGATTTTGGCCCTCAAAGAGACTCTTTGGGCACTAAAAAGAATGGGCCGGATGCTACAAATGACACTCGGGACCCTGCAAACGAGGGGAATACGTTATGTTCCTCTCTGGACCCAAGAGCTGAAGCTTTTTTCCCAAATATAGGGCTTTGGGCACCCCAGTGAAGGCTTTGAGCTGTCAAAGAGGGCTTTGGAGCCTATAAAGGAGAGCTTGGACCCTCCAAAGGAGGATTTGGGCCTTCAAAAGGGGGCTTGGGAAATGAAATGGAGGTTTTGAACCCTGAAATGAGGTTTGGTGCCCTAAAATGATGCTTTGGTACCAAAACCTATGGCTTTGCACCCTAAAGATGGGGTTTTGGAGGCTCAAAATGAGGCTTTGGACATGAAACAAAGGAGGCTTTGTAGCCTAAATGAGGAGTTTGGACCCTCAAATGAGGCTTTGGGCCCACCAAATGAGTATTTGGGCTGTCAAAATGAGGCTTTGGTCCGTCCAAATTGCAGACTGGATCCTACAAATGAGGCTATGGTTCCTGAAAGCGAGGCTTTGGTCCCTGAAAAGGAGGCTTTAGAAGCTAAAACTGAGGGTTTGAGCCCCAAAATGAGCCTTTGGACCCTCTAAATAAGGGTTTGGACTCTAAGAATGAGGCTTTGGACCTTCCAAATCAGAACTGGGGACTTAAAAATGACACTGTGGGCCCTTGAAATGAGTCCTTGAATCTTAAAAGCGAGGCTTGGAAATATTGCAAATGAGGGTGTGGACCCTGAAAATGAGGGTTTGGACCTGAAAAAGGAGCGTTTCAACCCTAGAATCAAAGCTTTGTACTCTAAAAATGAAGCTTTGGGCCCTAAAAATGAGGCTGTGAGCCCTAAAAGAGGGCTTTGGACCCTAAAAATGAGGGTTTGGACACTCCAGATGTGGCTTGGACCCTCAAAACGACTGGCTGGATCCTAAAAGTGCCATCTTGGAGCCTGAAATTGAGGCTTCAGAAAGTCAAAATGAGGCTTTGGAGTCTAAAAAAGGAGACTTTGCCATCTGAAACAGAGGCTTTGGACCATCAACATGAGGCTTTGAAGTCTAAAATGATGCTTTGGAAGCAAAACTAAGACTTTAGAAAGTAAAAATGAGGCCTTGGACCCTCTAAATGTCGCTTAGAACCCTGAAAAGAGGCTTGCTGCCCTAAAAGTGAGGGTTTAAACGCTAAAAATGAAACTGTGGGACCCCAAAAAAGGCTATGGGTAATAAAAGACAGGTTTGGAACAAAAAAAAATGAGGATTTTGGCCCTCAAAGGGACTCTTTGGGCACTAAAAAGAATGGGCCGGATGCTACAAATGACACTCGGGCCCCTGCAAACGAGGGGAACACGTTATGTTCCTCTCTGGACCCAAGAGCTGAAGCTTTTTTCCCAAATATAGGGCTTTGGGCACCCCAGTGAAGGCTTTGAGCTGTCAAAGAGGGCTTTGGAGCCTATAAAGGAGAGTTTGGACCCTCCAAAGGAGGATTTGGGCCTTCAAAAGGGGGCTTGGGAAATGAAATGGAGGTTTTGAACCCTGAAATCAGGTTTGGTGCCCTAAAATGATGCTTTGGTACCAAAACCTATGGCTTTGCACCCTAAAAATGGGGTTTTGGAGGCTCAAAATGAGGCTTTGGACATGAAACAAAGGAGGCTTTGTAGCCTAAATGAGGAGTTTGGACCCTCAAATGAGGCTTTGGGCCCACCAAATGAGTATTTGGGCTGTCAAAATGAGGCTTTGGTCCGTCCAAATTGCAGACTGGATCCTACAAATGAGGCTATGGTTCCTGAAAGCGAGGCTTTGGTCCCTGAAAAGGAGGCTTTAGAAGCTAAAACTGAGGGTTTGAGCCCCAAAATGAGCCTTTGGACCCTCTAAATAAGGGTTTGGACTCTAAGAATGAGGCTTTGGACCTTCCAAATCAGAACTGGGGACCTAAAAATGACACTGTGGGCCCTTGAAATGAGTCCTTGAATCTTAAAAGCGAGGCTTGGAAATATTGCAAATGAGGGTGTGGACCCTGAAAATGAGGGCTTGGACCATCAAAAGGAGGCTTTCAGCCCTGGAATCAAAGCTTTGTACTCTAAAACTGAATCTTTGAGCCCTAAAACAGGCAGTTGGCCCTCAAAACGAGGGTTTGGAAACTCAAGATGCAACTTGGGCCCTCAAAACAGCTGGTGGCATCCTGAAACTGAGCCTTTGGAGCCTGAAATTGAGGCTTTGGAAAGTCAAAATGAGGCTTTGGTCCGTCCAAATTGCAGACTGGATCCTACAAATGAGGCTATGGTTCCTGAAAGCGAGGCTTTGGTCCCTGAAAAGGAGGCTTTAGAAGCTAAAACTGAGGGTTTGAGCCCCAAAATGAGCCTTTGGACCCTCTAAATAAGGGTTTGGACTCTAAGAATGAGGCTTTGGACCTTCAAAATCAGAACTGGGGACTTAAAAATGACACTGTGGGCCCTTGAAAGGAGTCCTTGAATCTTAAAAGCGAGGCTTGGAAATATTGCAAATGAGGGTGTGGACCCTGAAAATGAGGGTTTGGACCTGAAAAAGGAGCGTTTCAACCCTAGAATCAAAGCTTTGTACTCTAAAAATGAAGCTTTGGGCCCTAAAAATGAGGCTGTGAGCCCTAAAAGAGGGCTTTGGACCCTAAAAATGAGGGTTTGGACACTCCAGATGTGGCTTGGACCCTCAAAACGACTGGCTGGATCCTAAAAGTGCCATCTTGGAGCCTGAAATTGAGGCTTCAGAAAGTCAAAATGAGGCTTTGGAGTCTAAAAAAGGAGACTTTGCCATCTGAAACAGAGGCTTTGGACCATCAACATGAGGCTTTGAAGTCTAAAATGATGCTTTGGAAGCAAAACTAAGACTTGAGAAAGTAAAAATGAGGCCTTGGACCCTCTAAATGTCGCTTAGAACCCTGAAAAGAGGCTTGCTGCCCTAAAAGTGAGGGTTTAAACGCTAAAAATGAAACTGTGGGACCCCAAAAAAGGCTACGGGTAATAAAAGACAGGTTTGGAACAAAAAAAATGAGGATTTTGGCCCTCAAAGAGACTCTTTGGGCACTAAAAAGAATGGGCCGGATGCTACAAATGACACTCGGGACCCTGCAAACGAGGGGAATACGTTATGTTCCTCTCTGGACCCAAGAGCTGAAGCTTTTTTCCCAAATATAGGGCTTTGGGCACCCCAGTGAAGGCTTTGAGCTGTCAAAGAGGGCTTTGGAGCCTATAAAGGAGAGCTTGGACCCTCCAAAGGAGGATTTGGGCCTTCAAAAGGGGGCTTGGGAAATGAAATGGAGGTTTTGAACCCTGAAATGAGGTTTGGTGCCCTAAAATGATGCTTTGGTACCAAAACCTATGGCTTTGCACCCTAAAAATGGGGTTTTGGAGGCTCAAAATGAGGCTTTGGACATGAAACAAATGAGGCTTTGTAGCCTAAATGAGGAGTTTGGACCCTCAAATGAGGCTTTGGGCCCACCAAATGAGTATTTGGGCTGTCAAAATGAGGCTTTGGTCCGTCCAAATTGCAGACTGGATCCTACAAATGAGGCTATGGTTCCTGAAAGCGAGGCTTTGGTCCCTGAAAAGGAGGCTTTAGAAGCTAAAACTGAGGGTTTGAGCCCCAAAATGAGCCTTTGGACCCTCTAAATAAGGGTTTGGACTCTAAGAATGAGGCTTTGGACCTTCAAAATCAGAACTGGGGACTTAAAAATGACACTGTGGGCCCTTGAAAGGAGTCCTTGAATCTTAAAAGCGAGGCTTGGAAATATTGCAAATGAGGGTGTGGACCCTGAAAATGAGGGTTTGGACCTGAAAAAGGAGCGCTTCAACCCTAGAATCAAAGCTTTGTACTCTAAAAATGAAGCTTTGGGCCCTAAAAATGAGGCTGTGAGCCCTAAAAGAGGGCTTTGGACCCTAAAAATGAGGGTTTGGACACTCCAGATGTGGCTTGGACCCTCAAAACGACTGGCTGGATCCTAAAAGTGCCATCTTGGAGCCTGAAATTGAGGCTTCAGAAAGTCAAAATGAGGCTTTGGAGTCTAAAAAAGGAGACTTTGCCATCTGAAACAGAGGCTTTGGACCATCAACATGAGGCTTTGAAGTCTAAAATGATGCTTTGGAAGCAAAACTAAGACTTGAGAAAGTAAAAATGAGGCCTTGGACCCTCTAAATGTCGCTTAGAACCCTGAAAAGAGGCTTGCTGCCCTAAAAGTGAGGGTTTAAACGCTAAAAATGAAACTGTGGGACCCCAAAAAAGGCTATGGGTAATAAAAGACAGGTTTGGAACAAAAAAAAATGAGGATTTTGGCCCTCAAAGGGACTCTTTGGGCAGTAAAAAGAATGGGCCGGATGCTACAAATGACACTCGGGCCCCTGCAAACGAGGGGAACACGTTATGTTCCTCTCTGGACCCAAGAGCTGAAGCTTTTTTCCCAAATATAGGGCTTTGGGCACCCCAGTGAAGGCTTTGAGCTGTCAAAGAGGGCTTTGGAGCCTATAAAGGAGAGTTTGGACCCTCCAAAGGAGGATTTGGGCCTTCAAAAGGGGGCTTGGGAAATGAAATGGAGGTTTTGAACCCTGAAATCAGGTTTGGTGCCCTAAAATGATGCTTTGGTACCAAAACCTATGGCTTTGCACCCTAAAAATGGGGTTTTGGAGGCTCAAAATGAGGCTTTGGACATGAAACAAAGGAGGCTTTGTAGCCTAAATGAGGAGTTTGGACCCTCAAATGAGGCTTTGGGCCCACCAAATGAGTATTTGGGCTGTCAAAATGAGGCTTTGGTCCGTCCAAATTGCAGACTGGATCCTACAAATGAGGCTATGGTTCCTGAAAGCGAGGCTTTGGTCCCTGAAAAGGAGGCTTTAGAAGCTAAAACTGAGGGTTTGAGCCCCAAAATGAGCCTTTGGACCCTCTAAATAAGGGTTTGGACTCTAAGAATGAGGCTTTGGACCTTCCAAATCAGAACTGGGGACCTAAAAATGACACTGTGGGCCCTTGAAAGGAGTCCTTGAATCTTAAAAGCGAGGCTTGGAAATATTGCAAATGAGGGTGTGGACCCTGAAAATGAGGGCTTGGACCATCAAAAGGAGGCTTTCAGCCCTGGAATCAAAGCTTTGTACTCTAAAACTGAATCTTTGAGCCCTAAAACAGGCAGTTGGCCCTCAAAACGAGGGTTTGGAAACTCAAGATGCAACTTGGGCCCTCAAAACAGCTGGTGGCATCCTGAAACTGAGCCTTTGGAGCCTGAAATTGAGGCTTTGGAAAGTCAAAATGAGGCTTTGGTCCGTCCAAATTGCAGACTGGATCCTACAAATGAGGCTATGGTTCCTGAAAGCGAGGCTTTGGTCCCTGAAAAGGAGGCTTTAGAAGCTAAAACTGAGGGTTTGAGCCCCAAAATGAGCCTTTGGACCCTCTAAATAAGGGTTTGGACTCTAAGAATGAGGCTTTGGACCTTCAAAATCAGAACTGGGGACTTAAAAATGACACTGTGGGCCCTTGAAAGGAGTCCTTGAATCTTAAAAGCGAGGCTTGGAAATATTGCAAATGAGGGTGTGGACCCTGAAAATGAGGGTTTGGACCTGAAAAAGGAGCGTTTCAACCCTAGAATCAAAGCTTTGTACTCTAAAAATGAAGCTTTGGGCCCTAAAAATGAGGCTGTGAGCCCTAAAAGAGGGCTTTGGACCCTAAAAATGAGGGTTTGGACACTCCAGATGTGGCTTGGACCCTCAAAACAACTGGCTGGATCCTAAAAGTGCCATCTTGGAGCCTGAAATTGAGGCTTCAGAAAGTCAAAATGAGGCTTTGGAGTCTAAAAAAGGAGACTTTGCCATCTGAAACAGAGGCTTTGGACCATCAACATGAGGCTTTGAAGTCTAAAATGATGCTTTGGAAGCAAAACTAAGACTTTAGAAAGTAAAAATGAGGCCTTGGACCCTCTAAATGTCGCTTAGAACCCTGAAAAGAGGCTTGCTGCCCTAAAAGTGAGGGTTTAAACGCTAAAAATGAAACTGTGGGACCCCAAAAAAGGCTGTGGGTAATAAAAGACAGGTTTGGAACAAAAAAAAATGAGGATTTTGGCCCTCAAAGTGACTCTTTGGGCAGTAAAAAGAATGGGCCGGATGCTACAAATGACACTCGGGCCCCTGCAAACGAGGGGAACACGTTATGTTCCTCTCTGGCCCCAAGAGCTGAAGCTTTTTTCCCAAATATAGGGCTTTGGGCACCCCAGTGAAGGCTTTGAGCTGTCAAAGAGGGCTTTGGAGCCTATAAATGAGAGTTTGGACCCTCCAAAGGAGGATTTGGGCCTTCAAAAGGGGGCTTGGGAAATGAAATGGAGGTTTTGAACCCTGAAATGAGGTTTGGTGCCCTAAAATGATGCTTTGGTACCAAAACCTATGGCTTTGCACCCTAAAAATGGGGTTTTGGAGGCTCAAAATGAGGCTTTGGACATGAAACAACTGAGGCTTTGTAGCCTAAATGAGGAGTTTGGACCCTCAAATGAGGCTTTGGGCCCACCAAATGAGTATTTGGGCTGTCAAAATGAGGCTTTGGTCCGTCCAAATTGCAGACTGGATCCTACAAATGAGGCTATGGTTCCTGAAAGCGAGGCTTTGGTCCCTGAAAAGGAGGCTTTAGAAGCTAAAACTGAGGGTTTGAGCCCAAAAATGAGCCTTTGGACCCTATAAATAAGGGTTTGGACTCTAAGAATGAGGCTTTGGACCTTCCAAATCAGAACTGGGGACTTAAAAATGACACTGTGGGCCCTTGAAATGAGTCCTTGAATCTTAAAAGCGAGGCTTGGAAATATTGCAAATGAGGGTGTGGACCCTGAAAATGAGGGTTTGGACCTGAAAAAGGAGCGTTTCAACCCTAGAATCAAAGCTTTGTACTCTAAAAATGAAGCTTTGGGCCCTAAAAATGAGGCTGTGAGCCCTAAAAGAGGGCTTTGGACCCTAAAAATGAGGGTTTGGACACTCCAGATGTGGCTTGGACCCTCAAAACGACTGGCTGGATCCTAAAAGTGCCATCTTGGAGCCTGAAATTGAGGCTTCAGAAAGTCAAAATGAGGCTTTGGAGTCTAAAAAAGGAGACTTTGCCATCTGAAACAGAGGCTTTGGACCATCAACATGAGGCTTTGAAGTCTAAAATGATGCTTTGGAAGCAAAACTAAGACTTTAGAAAGTAAAAATGAGGCCTTGGACCCTCTAAATGTCGCTTAGAACCCTGAAAAGAGGCTTGCTGCCCTAAAAGTGAGGGTTTAAACGCTAAAAATGAAACTGTGGGACCCCAAAAAAGGCTGTGGGTAATAAAAGACAGGTTTGGAACAAAAAAAAATGAGGATTTTGGCCCTCAAAGGGACTCTTTGGGCAGTAAAAAGAATGGGCCGGATGCTACAAATGACACTCGGGCCCCTGCAAACGAGGGGAACACGTTATGTTCCTCTCTGGCCCCAAGAGCTGAAGCTTTTTTCCCAAATATAGGGCTTTGGGCACCCCAGTGAAGGCTTTGAGCTGTCAAAGAGGGCTTTGGAGCCTATAAATGAGAGTTTGGACCCTCCAAAGGAGGATTTGGGCCTTCAAAAGGGGGCTTGGGAAATGAAATGGAGGTTTTGAACCCTGAAATGAGGTTTGGTGCCCTAAAATGATGCTTTGGTACCAAAACCTATGGCTTTGCACCCTAAAAATGGGGTTTTGGAGGCTCAAAATGAGGCTTTGGACATGAAACAACTGAGGCTTTGTAGCCTAAATGAGGAGTTTGGACCCTCAAATGAGGCTTTGGGCCCACCAAATGAGTATTTGGGCTGTCAAAATGAGGCTTTGGTCCGTCCAAATTGCAGACTGGATCCTACAAATGAGGCTATGGTTCCTGAAAGCGAGGCTTTGGTCCCTGAAAAGGAGGCTTTAGAAGCTAAAACTGAGGGTTTGAGCCCAAAAATGAGCCTTTGGACCCTATAAATAAGGGTTTGGACTCTAAGAATGAGGCTTTGGACCTTCCAAATCAGAACTGGGGACTTAAAAATGACACTGTGGGCCCTTGAAATGAGTCCTTGAATCTTAAAAGCGAGGCTTGGAAATATTGCAAATGAGGGTGTGGACCCTGAAAATGAGGGCTTGGACCATCAAAAGGAGGCTTTCAGCCCTGGAATCAAAGCTTTGTACTCTAAAACTGAATCTTTGAGCCCTAAAACAGGCAGTTGGCCCTCAAAACGAGGGTTTGGAAACTCAAGATGCAACTTGGGCCCTCAAAACAGCTGGTGGCATCCTGAAACTGAGCCTTTGGAGCCTGAAATTGAGGCTTTGGAAAGTCAAAATGAGGCTTTGGTCCGTCCAAATTGCAGACTGGATCCTACAAATGAGGCTATGGTTCCTGAAAGCGAGGCTTTGGTCCCTGAAAAGGAGGCTTTAGAAGCTAAAACTGAGGGTTTGAGCCCCAAAATGAGCCTTTGGACCCTCTAAATAAGGGTTTGGACTCTAAGAATGAGGCTTTGGACCTTCCAAATCAGAACTGGGGACTTAAAAATGACACTGTGGGCCCTTGAAATGAGTCCTTGAATCTTAAAAGCGAGGCTTGGAAATATTGCAAATGAGGGTGTGGACCCTGAAAATGAGGGTTTGGACCTGAAAAAGGAGCGTTTCAACCCTAGAATCAAAGCTTTGTACTCTAAAAATGAAGCTTTGGGCCCTAAAAATGAGGCTGTGAGCCCTAAAAGAGGGCTTTGGACCCTAAAAATGAGGGTTTGGACACTCCAGATGTGGCTTGGACCCTCAAAACGACTGGCTGGATCCTAAAAGTGCCATCTTGGAGCCTGAAATTGAGGCTTCAGAAAGTCAAAATGAGGCTTTGGAGTCTAAAAAAGGAGACTTTGCCATCTGAAACAGAGGCTTTGGACCATCAACATGAGGCTTTGAAGTCTAAAATGATGCTTTGGAAGCAAAACTAAGACTTTAGAAAGTAAAAATGAGGCCTTGGACCCTCTAAATGTCGCTTAGAACCCTGAAAAGAGGCTTGCTGCCCTAAAAGTGAGGGTTTAAACGCTAAAAATGAAACTGTGGGACCCCAAAAAAGGCTATGGGTAATAAAAGACAGGTTTGGAACAAAAAAAAATGAGGATTTTGGCCCTCAAAGGGACTCTTTGGGCACTAAAAAGAATGGGCCGGATGCTACAAATGACACTCGGGCCCCTGCAAACGAGGGGAACACGTTATGTTCCTCTCTGGACCCAAGAGCTGAAGCTTTTTTCCCAAATATAGGGCTTTGGGCACCCCAGTGAAGGCTTTGAGCTGTCAAAGAGGGCTTTGGAGCCTATAAAGGAGAGTTTGGACCCTCCAAAGGAGGATTTGGGCCTTCAAAAGGGGGCTTGGGAAATGAAATGGAGGTTTTGAACCCTGAAATCAGGTTTGGTGCCCTAAAATGATGCTTTGGTACCAAAACCTATGGCTTTGCACCCTAAAAATGGGGTTTTGGAGGCTCAAAATGAGGCTTTGGACATGAAACAAAGGAGGCTTTGTAGCCTAAATGAGGAGTTTGGACCCTCAAATGAGGCTTTGGGCCCACCAAATGAGTATTTGGGCTGTCAAAATGAGGCTTTGGTCCGTCCAAATTGCAGACTGGATCCTACAAATGAGGCTATGGTTCCTGAAAGCGAGGCTTTGGTCCCTGAAAAGGAGGCTTTAGAAGCTAAAACTGAGGGTTTGAGCCCCAAAATGAGCCTTTGGACCCTCTAAATAAGGGTTTGGACTCTAAGAATGAGGCTTTGGACCTTCAAAATCAGAACTGGGGACTTAAAAATGACACTGTGGGCCCTTGAAAGGAGTCCTTGAATCTTAAAAGCGAGGCTTGGAAATATTGCAAATGAGGGTGTGGACCCTGAAAATGAGGGCTTGGACCATCAAAAGGAGGCTTTCAGCCCTGGAATCAAAGCTTTGTACTCTAAAACTGAATCTTTGAGCCCTAAAACAGGCAGTTGGCCCTCAAAACGAGGGTTTGGAAACTCAAGATGCAACTTGGGCCCTCAAAACAGCTGGTGGCATCCTGAAACTGAGCCTTTGGAGCCTGAAATTGAGGCTTTGGAAAGTCAAAATGAGGCTTTGGTCCGTCCAAATTGCAGACTGGATCCTACAAATGAGGCTATGGTTCCTGAAAGCGAGGCTTTGGTCCCTGAAAAGGAGGCTTTAGAAGCTAAAACTGAGGGTTTGAGCCCCAAAATGAGCCTTTGGACCCTCTAAATAAGGGTTTGGACTCTAAGAATGAGGCTTTGGACCTTCCAAATCAGAACTGGGGACTTAAAAATGACACTGTGGGCCCTTGAAATGAGTCCTTGAATCTTAAAAGCGAGGCTTGGAAATATTGCAAATGAGGGTGTGGACCCTGAAAATGAGGGTTTGGACCTGAAAAAGGAGCGTTTCAACCCTAGAATCAAAGCTTTGTACTCTAAAAATGAAGCTTTGGGCCCTAAAAATGAGGCTGTGAGCCCTAAAAGAGGGCTTTGGACCCTAAAAATGAGGGTTTGGACACTCCAGATGTGGCTTGGACCCTCAAAACGACTGGCTGGATCCTAAAAGTGCCATCTTGGAGCCTGAAATTGAGGCTTCAGAAAGTCAAAATGAGGCTTTGGAGTCTAAAAAAGGAGACTTTGCCATCTGAAACAGAGGCTTTGGACCATCAACATGAGGCTTTGAAGTCTAAAATGATGCTTTGGAAGCAAAACTAAGACTTTAGAAAGTAAAAATGAGGCCTTGGACCCTCTAAATGTCGCTTAGAACCCTGAAAAGAGGCTTGCTGCCCTAAAAGTGAGGGTTTAAACGCTAAAAATGAAACTGTGGGACCCCAAAAAAGGCTGTGGGTAATAAAAGACAGGTTTGGAACAAAAAAAAATGAGGATTTTGGCCCTCAAAGGGACTCTTTGGGCAGTAAAAAGAATGGGCCGGATGCTACAAATGACACTCGGGCCCCTGCAAACGAGGGGAACACGTTATGTTCCTCTCTGGCCCCAAGAGCTGAAGCTTTTTTCCCAAATATAGGGCTTTGGGCACCCCAGTGAAGGCTTTGAGCTGTCAAAGAGGGCTTTGGAGCCTATAAATGAGAGTTTGGACCCTCCAAAGGAGGATTTGGGCCTTCAAAAGGGGGCTTGGGAAATGAAATGGAGGTTTTGAACCCTGAAATGAGGTTTGGTGCCCTAAAATGATGCTTTGGTACCAAAACCTATGGCTTTGCACCCTAAAAATGGGGTTTTGGAGGCTCAAAATGAGGCTTTGGACATGAAACAACTGAGGCTTTGTAGCCTAAATGAGGAGTTTGGACCCTCAAATGAGGCTTTGGGCCCACCAAATGAGTATTTGGGCTGTCAAAATGAGGCTTTGGTCCGTCCAAATTGCAGACTGGATCCTACAAATGAGGCTATGGTTCCTGAAAGCGAGGCTTTGGTCCCTGAAAAGGAGGCTTTAGAAGCTAAAACTGAGGGTTTGAGCCCCAAAATGAGCCTTTGGACCCTATAAATAAGGGTTTGGACTCTAAGAATGAGGCTTTGGACCTTCCAAATCAGAACTGGGGACTTAAAAATGACACTGTGGGCCCTTGAAAGGAGTCCTTGAATCTTAAAAGCGAGGCTTGGAAATATTGCAAATGAGGGTGTGGACCCTGAAAATGAGGGCTTGGACCATCAAAAGGAGGCTTTCAGCCCTGGAATCAAAGCTTTGTACTCTAAAACTGAATCTTTGAGCCCTAAAACAGGCAGTTGGCCCTCAAAACGAGGGTTTGGAAACTCAAGATGCAACTTGGGCCCTCAAAACAGCTGGTGGCATCCTGAAACTGAGCCTTTGGAGCCTGAAATTGAGGCTTTGGAAAGTCAAAATGAGGCTTTGGTCCGTCCAAATTGCAGACTGGATCCTACAAATGAGGCTATGGTTCCTGAAAGCGAGGCTTTGGTCCCTGAAAAGGAGGCTTTAGAAGCTAAAACTGAGGGTTTGAGCCCCAAAATGAGCCTTTGGACCCTCTAAATAAGGGTTTGGACTCTAAGAATGAGGCTTTGGACCTTCCAAATCAGAACTGGGGACTTAAAAATGACACTGTGGGCCCTTGAAATGAGTCCTTGAATCTTAAAAGCGAGGCTTGGAAATATTGCAAATGAGGGTGTGGACCCTGAAAATGAGGGTTTGGACCTGAAAAAGGAGCGTTTCAACCCTAGAATCAAAGCTTTGTACTCTAAAAATGAAGCTTTGGGCCCTAAAAATGAGGCTGTGAGCCCTAAAAGAGGGCTTTGGACCCTAAAAATGAGGGTTTGGACACTCCAGATGTGGCTTGGACCCTCAAAACGACTGGCTGGATCCTAAAAGTGCCATCTTGGAGCCTGAAATTGAGGCTTCAGAAAGTCAAAATGAGGCTTTGGAGTCTAAAAAAGGAGACTTTGCCATCTGAAACAGAGGCTTTGGACCATCAACATGAGGCTTTGAAGTCTAAAATGATGCTTTGGAAGCAAAACTAAGACTTTAGAAAGTAAAAATGAGGCCTTGGACCCTCTAAATGTCGCTTAGAACCCTGAAAAGAGGCTTGCTGCCCTAAAAGTGAGGGTTTAAACGCTAAAAATGAAACTGTGGGACCCCAAAAAAGGCTATGGGTAATAAAAGACAGGTTTGGAACAAAAAAAAATGAGGATTTTGGCCCTCAAAGGGACTCTTTGGGCACTAAAAAGAATGGGCCGGATGCTACAAATGACACTCGGGCCCCTGCAAACGAGGGGAACACGTTATGTTCCTCTCTGGACCCAAGAGCTGAAGCTTTTTTCCCAAATATAGGGCTTTGGGCACCCCAGTGAAGGCTTTGAGCTGTCAAAGAGGGCTTTGGAGCCTATAAAGGAGAGTTTGGACCCTCCAAAGGAGGATTTGGGCCTTCAAAAGGGGGCTTGGGAAATGAAATGGAGGTTTTGAACCCTGAAATCAGGTTTGGTGCCCTAAAATGATGCTTTGGTACCAAAACCTATGGCTTTGCACCCTAAAAATGGGGTTTTGGAGGCTCAAAATGAGGCTTTGGACATGAAACAACTGAGGCTTTGTAGCCTAAATGAGGAGTTTGGACCCTCAAATGAGGCTTTGGGCCCACCAAATGAGTATTTGGGCTGTCAAAATGAGGCTTTGGTCCGTCCAAATTGCAGACTG
This sequence comes from Platalea leucorodia, assembly GCF_965183815.1. Classification (NCBI taxonomy): domain Eukaryota; kingdom Metazoa; phylum Chordata; class Aves; order Pelecaniformes; family Threskiornithidae; genus Platalea; species Platalea leucorodia. Next base: position 35,668 of record NW_028121344.1, on the reverse strand, counting down.
GATCCTACAAATGAGGCTATGGTTCCTGAAAGCGAGGCTTTGGTCCCTGAAAAGGAGGCTTTAGAAGCTAAAACTGAGGGTTTGAGCCCAAAAATGAGCCTTTGGACCCTCTAAATAAGGGTTTGGACTCTAAGAACGAGGCTTTGGACCTTCCAAATCAGAACTGGGGACTTAAAAATGACACTGTGGGCCCTTGAAAGGAGTCCTTGAATCTTAAAAGCGAGGCTTGGAAATATTGCAAATGAGGGTGTGGACCCTGAAAATGAGGGCTTGGACCATCAAAAGGAGGCTTTCAGCCCTGGAATCAAAGCTTTGTACTCTAAAACTGAATCTTTGAGCCCTAAAACAGGCAGTTGGCCCTAAAAACGAGGGTTTGGAAACTCAAGATGCAACTTGGGCCCTCAAAACAGCTGGTGGCATCCTGAAACTGAGCCTTTGGAGCCTGAAATTGAGGCTTTGGAAAGTCAAAATGAGGCTTTGGTCCGTCCAAATTGCAGACTGGATCCTACAAATGAGGCTATGGTTCCTGAAAGCGAGGCTTTGGTCCCTGAAAAGGAGGCTTTAGAAGCTAAAACTGAGGGTTTGAGCCCCAAAATGAGCCTTTGGACCCTCTAAATAAGGGTTTGGACTCTAAGAATGAGGCTTTGGACCTTCCAAATCAGAACTGGGGACTTAAAAATGACACTGTGGGCCCTTGAAATGAGTCCTTGAATCTTAAAAGCGAGGCTTGGAAATATTGCAAATGAGGGTGTGGACCCTGAAAATGAGGGTTTGGACCTGAAAAAGGAGCGTTTCAACCCTAGAATCAAAGCTTTGTACTCTAAAAATGAAGCTTTGGGCCCTAAAAATGAGGCTGTGAGCCCTAAAAGAGGGCTTTGGACCCTAAAAATGAGGGTTTGGACACTCCAGATGTGGCTTGGACCCTCAAAACGACTGGCTGGATCCTAAAAGTGCCATCTTGGAGCCTGAAATTGAGGCTTCAGAAAGTCAAAATGAGGCTTTGGAGTCTAAAAAAGGAGACTTTGCCATCTGAAACAGAGGCTTTGGACCATCAACATGAGGCTTTGAAGTCTAAAATGATGCTTTGGAAGCAAAACTAAGACTTTAGAAAGTAAAAATGAGGCCTTGGACCCTCTAAATGTCGCTTAGAACCCTGAAAAGAGGCTTGCTGCCCTAAAAGTGAGGGTTTAAACGCTAAAAATGAAACTGTGGGACCCCAAAAAAGGCTATGGGTAATAAAAGACAGGTTTGGAACAAAAAAAAATGAGGATTTTGGCCCTCAAAGGGACTCTTTGGGCAGTAAAAAGAATGGGCCGGATGCTACAAATGACACTCGGGCCCCTGCAAACGAGGGGAACACGTTATGTTCCTCTCTGGACCCAAGAGCTGAAGCTTTTTTCCCAAATATAGGGCTTTGGGCACCCCAGTGAAGGCTTTGAGCTGTCAAAGAGGGCTTTGGAGCCTATAAAGGAGAGTTTGGACCCTCCAAAGGAGGATTTGGGCCTTCAAAAGGGGGCTTGGGAAATGAAATGGAGGTTTTGAACCCTGAAATCAGGTTTGGTGCCCTAAAATGATGCTTTGGTACCAAAACCTATGGCTTTGCACCCTAAAGATGGGGTTTTGGAGGCTCAAAATGAGGCTTTGGACATGAAACAAAGGAGGCTTTGTAGCCTAAATGAGGAGTTTGGACCCTCAAATGAGGCTTTGGGCCCACCAAATGAGTATTTGGGCTGTCAAAATGAGGCTTTGGTCCGTCCAAATTGCAGACTGGATCCTACAAATGAGGCTATGGTTCCTGAAAGCGAGGCTTTGGTCCCTGAAAAGGAGGCTTTAGAAGCTAAAACTGAGGGTTTGAGCCCAAAAATGAGCCTTTGGACCCTCTAAATAAGGGTTTGGACTCTAAGAATGAGGCTTTGGACCTTCCAAATCAGAACTGGGGACTTAAAAATGACACTGTGGGCCCTTGAAAGGAGTCCTTGAATCTTAAAAGCGAGGCTTGGAAATATTGCAAATGAGGGTGTGGACCCTGAAAATGAGGGCTTGGACCATCAAAAGGAGGCTTTCAGCCCTGGAATCAAAGCTTTGTACTCTAAAACTGAATCTTTGAGCCCTAAAACAGGCAGTTGGCCCTCAAAACGAGGGTTTGGAAACTCAAGATGCAACTTGGGCCCTCAAAACAGCTAGTGGCATCCTGAAACTGAGCCTTTGGAGCCTGAAATTGAGGCTTTGGAAAGTCAAAATGAGGCTTTGGTCCGTCCAAATTGCAGACTGGATCCTACAAATGAGGCTATGGTTCCTGAAAGCGAGGCTTTGGTCCCTGAAAAGGAGGCTTTAGAAGCTAAAACTGAGGGTTTGAGCCCCAAAATGAGCCTTTGGACCCTCTAAATAAGGGTTTGGACTCTAAGAATGAGGCTTTGGACCTTCCAAATCAGAACTGGGGACTTAAAAATGACACTGTGGGCCCTTGAAATGAGTCCTTGAATCTTAAAAGCGAGGCTTGGAAATATTGCAAATGAGGGTGTGGACCCTGAAAATGAGGGTTTGGACCTGAAAAAGGAGCGTTTCAACCCTAGAATCAAAGCTTTGTACTCTAAAAATGAAGCTTTGGGCCCTAAAAATGAGGCTGTGAGCCCTAAAAGAGGGCTTTGGACCCTAAAAATGAGGGTTTGGACACTCCAGATGTGGCTTGGACCCTCAAAACGACTGGCTGGATCCTAAAAGTGCCATCTTGGAGCCTGAAATTGAGGCTTCAGAAAGTCAAAATGTGGCTTTGGAGTCTAAAAAAGGAGACTTTGCCATCTGAAACAGAGGCTTTGGACCATCAACATGAGGCTTTGAAGTCTAAAATGATGCTTTGGAAGCAAAACTAAGACTTGAGAAAGTAAAAATGAGGCCTTGGACCCTCTAAATGTCGCTTAGAACCCTGAAAAGAGGCTTGCTGCCCTAAAAGTGAGGGTTTAAACGCTAAAAATGAAACTGTGGGACCCCAAAAAAGGCTATGGGTAATAAAAGACAGGTTTGGAACAAAAAAAAATGAGGATTTTGGCCCTCAGAGGGACTCTTTGGGCACTAAAAAGAATGGGCCGGATGCTACAAATGACACTCGGGCCCCTGCAAACGAGGGGAACACGTTATGTTCCTCTCTGGCCCCAAGAGCTGAAGCTTTTTTCCCAACTATAGGGCTTTGGGCACCCCAGTGAAGGCTTTGAGCTGTCAAAGAGGGCTTTGGAGCCTATAAAGGAGAGTTTGGACCCTCCAAAGGAGGATTTGGGCCTTCAAAAGGGGGCTTGGGAAATGAAATGGAGGTTTTGAACCCTGAAATCAGGTTTGGTGCCCTAAAATGATGCTTTGGTACCAAAACCTATGGCTTTGCACCCTAAAAATGGGGTTTTGGAGGCTCAAAATGAGGCTTTGGACATGAAACAAAGGAGGCTTTGTAGCCTAAATGAGGAGTTTGGACCCTCAAATGAGGCTTTGGGCCCACCAAATGAGTATTTGGGCTGTCAAAATGAGGCTTTGGTCCGTCCAAATTGCAGACTGGATCCTACAAATGAGGCTATGGTTCCTGAAAGCGAGGCTTTGGTCCCTGAAAAGGAGGCTTTAGAAGCTAAAACTGAGGGTTTGAGCCCCAAAATGAGCCTTTGGACCCTATAAATAAGGGTTTGGACTCTAAGAATGAGGCTTTGGACCTTCCAAATCAGAACTGGGGACTTAAAAATGACACTGTGGGCCCTTGAAAGGAGTCCTTGAATCTTAAAAGCGAGGCTTGGAAATATTGCAAATGAGGGTGTGGACCCTGAAAATGAGGGTTTGGACCTGAAAAAGGAGCGTTTCAACCCTAGAATCAAAGCTTTGTACTCTAAAAATGAAGCTTTGGGCCCTAAAAATGAGGCTGTGAGCCCTAAAAGAGGGCTTTGGACCCTAAAAATGAGGGTTTGGACACTCCAGATGTGGCTTGGACCCTCAAAACGACTGGCTGGATCCTAAAAGTGCCATCTTGGAGCCTGAAATTGAGGCTTCAGAAAGTCAAAATGAGGCTTTGGAGTCTAAAAAAGGAGACTTTGCCATCTGAAACAGAGGCTTTGGACCATCAACATGAGGCTTTGAAGTCTAAAATGATGCTTTGGAAGCAAAACTAAGACTTGAGAAAGTAAAAATGAGGCCTTGGACCCTCTAAATGTCGCTTAGAACCCTGAAAAGAGGCTTGCTGCCCTAAAAGTGAGGGTTTAAACGCTAAAAATGAAACTGTGGGACCCCAAAAAAGGCTACGGGTAATAAAAGACAGGTTTGGAACAAAAAAAATGAGGATTTTGGCCCTCAAAGAGACTCTTTGGGCACTAAAAAGAATGGGCCGGATGCTACAAATGACACTCGGGACCCTGCAAACGAGGGGAATACGTTATGTTCCTCTCTGGACCCAAGAGCTGAAGCTTTTTTCCCAAATATAGGGCTTTGGGCACCCCAGTGAAGGCTTTGAGCTGTCAAAGAGGGCTTTGGAGCCTATAAAGGAGAGTTTGGACCCTCCAAAGGAGGATTTGGGCCTTCAAAAGGGGGCTTGGGAAATGAAATGGAGGTTTTGAACCCTGAAATGAGGTTTGGTGCCCTAAAATGATGCTTTGGTACCAAAACCTATGGCTTTGCACCCTAAAAATGGGGTTTTGGAGGCTCAAAATGAGGCTTTGGACATGAAACAACTGAGGCTTTGTAGCCTAAATGAGGAGTTTGGACCCTCAAATGAGGCTTTGGGCCCACCAAATGAGTATTTGGGCTGTCAAAATGAGGCTTTGGTCCGTCCAAATTGCAGACTGGATCCTACAAATGAGGCTATGGTTCCTGAAAGCGAGGCTTTGGTCCCTGAAAAGGAGGCTTTAGAAGCTAAAACTGAGGGTTTGAGCCCCAAAATGAGCCTTTGGACCCTATAAATAAGGGTTTGGACTCTAAGAATGAGGCTTTGGACCTTCCAAATCAGAACTGGGGACTTAAAAATGACACTGTGGGCCCTTGAAAGGAGTCCTTGAATCTTAAAAGCGAGGCTTGGAAATATTGCAAATGAGGGTGTGGACCCTGAAAATGAGGGCTTGGACCATCAAAAGGAGGCTTTCAGCCCTGGAATCAAAGCTTTGTACTCTAAAACTGAATCTTTGAGCCCTAAAACAGGCAGTTGGCCCTCAAAACGAGGGTTTGGAAACTCAAGATGCAACTTGGGCCCTCAAAACAGCTGGTGGCATCCTGAAACTGAGCCTTTGGAGCCTGAAATTGAGGCTTTGGAAAGTCAAAATGAGGCTTTGGTCCGTCCAAATTGCAGACTGGATCCTACAAATGAGGCTATGGTTCCTGAAAGCGAGGCTTTGGTCCCTGAAAAGGAGGCTTTAGAAGCTAAAACTGAGGGTTTGAGCCCCAAAATGAGCCTTTGGACCCTCTAAATAAGGGTTTGGACTCTAAGAATGAGGCTTTGGACCTTCCAAATCAGAACTGGGGACTTAAAAATGACACTGTGGGCCCTTGAAATGAGTCCTTGAATCTTAAAAGCGAGGCTTGGAAATATTGCAAATGAGGGTGTGGACCCTGAAAATGAGGGTTTGGACCTGAAAAAGGAGCGTTTCAACCCTAGAATCAAAGCTTTGTACTCTAAAAATGAAGCTTTGGGCCCTAAAAATGAGGCTGTGAGCCCTAAAAGAGGGCTTTGGACCCTAAAAATGAGGGTTTGGACACTCCAGATGTGGCTTGGACCCTCAAAACGACTGGCTGGATCCTAAAAGTGCCATCTTGGAGCCTGAAATTGAGGCTTCAGAAAGTCAAAATGTGGCTTTGGAGTCTAAAAAAGGAGACTTTGCCATCTGAAACAGAGGCTTTGGACCATCAACATGAGGCTTTGAAGTCTAAAATGATGCTTTGGAAGCAAAACTAAGACTTGAGAAAGTAAAAATGAGGCCTTGGACCCTCTAAATGTCGCTTAGAACCCTGAAAAGAGGCTTGCTGCCCTAAAAGTGAGGGTTTAAACGCTAAAAATGAAACTGTGGGACCCCAAAAAAGGCTATGGGTAATAAAAGACAGGTTTGGAACAAAAAAAAATGAGGATTTTGGCCCTCAGAGGGACTCTTTGGGCACTAAAAAGAATGGGCCGGATGCTACAAATGACACTCGGGCCCCTGCAAATGAGGGGAACACGTTATGTTCCTCTCTGGACCCAAGAGCTGAAGCTTTTTTCCCAAATATAGGGCTTTGGGCACCCCAGTGAAGGCTTTGAGCTGTCAAAGAGGGCTTTGGAGCCTATAAAGGAGAGTTTGGACCCTCCAAAGGAGGATTTGGGCCTTCAAAAGGGGGCTTGGGAAATGAAATGGAGGTTTTGAACCCTGAAATCAGGTTTGGTGCCCTAAAATGATGCTTTGGTACCAAAACCTATGGCTTTGCACCCTAAAAATGGGGTTTTGGAGGCTCAAAATGAGGCTTTGGACATGAAACAAAGGAGGCTTTGTAGCCTAAATGAGGAGTTTGGACCCTCAAATGAGGCTTTGGGCCCACCAAATGAGTATTTGGGCTGTCAAAATGAGGCTTTGGTCCGTCCAAATTGCAGACTGGATCCTACAAATGAGGCTATGGTTCCTGAAAGCGAGGCTTTGGTCCCTGAAAAGGAGGCTTTAGAAGCTAAAACTGAGGGTTTGAGCCCCAAAATGAGCCTTTGGACCCTCTAAATAAGGGTTTGGACTCTAAGAATGAGGCTTTGGACCTTCCAAATCAGAACTGGGGACTTAAAAATGACACTGTGGGCCCTTGAAAGGAGTCCTTGAATCTTAAAAGCGAGGCTTGGAAATATTGCAAATGAGGGTGTGGACCCTGAAAATGAGGGTTTGGACCTGAAAAAGGAGCGTTTCAACCCTAGAATCAAAGCTTTGTACTCTAAAAATGAAGCTTTGGGCCCTAAAAATGAGGCTGTGAGCCCTAAAAGAGGGCTTTGGACCCTAAAAATGAGGGTTTGGACACTCCAGATGTGGCTTGGACCCTCAAAACGACTGGCTGGATCCTAAAAGTGCCATCTTGGAGCCTGAAATTGAGGCTTCAGAAAGTCAAAATGAGGCTTTGGAGTCTAAAAAAGGAGACTTTGCCATCTGAAACAGAGGCTTTGGACCATCAACATGAGGCTTTGAAGTCTAAAATGATGCTTTGGAAGCAAAACTAAGACTTGAGAAAGTAAAAATGAGGCCTTGGACCCTCTAAATGTCGCTTAGAACCCTGAAAAGAGGCTTGCTGCCCTAAAAGTGAGGGTTTAAACGCTAAAAATGAAACTGTGGGACCCCAAAAAAGGCTACGGGTAATAAAAGACAGGTTTGGAACAAAAAAAATGAGGATTTTGGCCCTCAAAGAGACTCTTTGGGCACTAAAAAGAATGGGCCGGATGCTACAAATGACACTCGGGACCCTGCAAACGAGGGGAATACGTTATGTTCCTCTCTGGACCCAAGAGCTGAAGCTTTTTTCCCAAATATAGGGCTTTGGGCACCCCAGTGAAGGCTTTGAGCTGTCAAAGAGGGCTTTGGAGCCTATAAAGGAGAGTTTGGACCCTCCAAAGGAGGATTTGGGCCTTCAAAAGGGGGCTTGGGAAATGAAATGGAGGTTTTGAACCCTGAAATCAGGTTTGGTGCCCTAAAATGATGCTTTGGTACCAAAACCTATGGCTTTGCACCCTAAAAATGGGGTTTTGGAGGCTCAAAATGAGGCTTTGGACATGAAACAAAGGAGGCTTTGTAGCCTAAATGAGGAGTTTGGACCCTCAAATGAGGCTTTGGGCCCACCAAATGAGTATTTGGGCTGTCAAAATGAGGCTTTGGTCCGTCCAAATTGCAGACTGGATCCTACAAATGAGGCTATGGTTCCTGAAAGCGAGGCTTTGGTCCCTGAAAAGGAGGCTTTAGAAGCTAAAACTGAGGGTTTGAGCCCAAAAATGAGCCTTTGGACCCTCTAAATAAGGGTTTGGACTCTAAGAATGAGGCTTTGGACCTTCCAAATCAGAACTGGGGACTTAAAAATGACACTGTGGGCCCTTGAAATGAGTCCTTGAATCTTAAAAGCAAGGCTTGGAAATATTGCAAATGAGGGTGTGGACCCTGAAAATGAGGGCTTGGACCATCAAAAGGAGGCGTTCAGCCCTGGAATCAAAGCTTTGTACTCTAAAACTGAATCTTTGAGCCCTAAAACAGGCAGTTGGCCCTCAAAACGAGGGTTTGGAAACTCAAGATGCAACTTGGGCCCTCAAAACAGCTGGTGGCATCCTGAAACTGAGCCTTTGGAGCCTGAAATTGAGGCTTTGGAAAGTCAAAATGAGGCTTTGGTCCGTCCAAATTGCAGACTGGATCCTACAAATGAGGCTATGGTTCCTGAAAGCGAGGCTTTGGTCCCTGAAAAGGAGGCTTTAGAAGCTAAAACTGAGGGTTTGAGCCCAAAAATGAGCCTTTGGACCCTATAAATAAGGGTTTGGACTCTAAGAATGAGGCTTTGGACCTTCCAAATCAGAACTGGGGACTTAAAAATGACACTGTGGGCCCTTGAAATGAGTCCTTGAATCTTAAAAGCGAGGCTTGGAAATATTGCAAATGAGGGTGTGGACCCTGAAAATGAGGGTTTGGACCTGAAAAAGGAGCGTTTCAACCCTAGAATCAAAGCTTTGTACTCTAAAAATGAAGCTTTGGGCCCTAAAAATGAGGCTGTGAGCCCTAAAAGAGGGCTTTGGACCCTAAAAATGAGGGTTTGGACACTCCAGATGTGGCTTGGACCCTCAAAACGACTGGCTGGATCCTAAAAGTGCCATCTTGGAGCCTGAAATTGAGGCTTCAGAAAGTCAAAATGAGGCTTTGGAGTCTAAAAAAGGAGACTTTGCCATCTGAAACAGAGGCTTTGGACCATCAACATGAGGCTTTGAAGTCTAAAATGATGCTTTGGAAGCAAAACTAAGACTTTAGAAAGTAAAAATGAGGCCTTGGACCCTCTAAATGTCGCTTAGAACCCTGAAAAGAGGCTTGCTGCCCTAAAAGTGAGGGTTTAAACGCTAAAAATGAAACTGTGGGACCCCAAAAAAGGCTATGGGTAATAAAAGACAGGTTTGGAACAAAAAAAAATGAGGATTTTGGCCCTCAAAGGGACTCTTTGGGCACTAAAAAGAATGGGCCGGATGCTACAAATGACACTCGGGCCCCTGCAAACGAGGGGAACACGTTATGTTCCTCTCTGGACCCAAGAGCTGAAGCTTTTTTCCCAAATATAGGGCTTTGGGCACCCCAGTGAAGGCTTTGAGCTGTCAAAGAGGGCTTTGGAGCCTATAAAGGAGAGTTTGGACCCTCCAAAGGAGGATTTGGGCCTTCAAAAGGGGGCTTGGGAAATGAAATGGAGGTTTTGAACCCTGAAATCAGGTTTGGTGCCCTAAAATGATGCTTTGGTACCAAAACCTATGGCTTTGCACCCTAAAAATGGGGTTTTGGAGGCTCAAAATGAGGCTTTGGACATGAAACAACTGAGGCTTTGTAGCCTAAATGAGGAGTTTGGACCCTCAAATGAGGCTTTGGGCCCACCAAATGAGTATTTGGGCTGTCAAAATGAGGCTTTGGTCCGTCCAAATTGCAGACTGGATCCTACAAATGAGGCTATGGTTCCTGAAAGCGAGGCTTTGGTCCCTGAAAAGGAGGCTTTAGAAGCTAAAACTGAGGGTTTGAGCCCAAAAATGAGCCTTTGGACCCTCTAAATAAGGGTTTGGACTCTAAGAATGAGGCTTTGGACCTTCCAAATCAGAACTGGGGACTTAAAAATGACACTGTGGGCCCTTGAAATGAGTCCTTGAATCTTAAAAGCGAGGCTTGGAAATATTGCAAATGAGGGTGTGGACCCTGAAAATGAGGGTTTGGACCTGAAAAAGGAGCGTTTCAACCCTAGAATCAAAGCTTTGTACTCTAAAAATGAAGCTTTGGGCCCTAAAAATGAGGCTGTGAGCCCTAAAAGAGGGCTTTGGACCCTAAAAATGAGGGTTTGGACACTCCAGATGTGGCTTGGACCCTCAAAACGACTGGCTGGATCCTAAAAGTGCCATCTTGGAGCCTGAAATTGAGGCTTCAGAAAGTCAAAATGAGGCTTTGGAGTCTAAAAAAGGAGACTTTGCCATCTGAAACAGAGGCTTTGGACCATCAACATGAGGCTTTGAAGTCTAAAATGATGCTTTGGAAGCAAAACTAAGACTTGAGAAAGTAAAAATGAGGCCTTGGACCCTCTAAATGTCGCTTAGAACCCTGAAAAGAGGCTTGCTGCCCTAAAAGTGAGGGTTTAAACGCTAAAAATGAAACTGTGGGACCCCAAAAAAGGCTATGGGTAATAAAAGACAGGTTTGGAACAAAAAAAAATGAGGATTTTGGCCCTCAAAGGGACTCTTTGGGCAGTAAAAAGAATGGGCCGGATGCTACAAATGACACTCGGGCCCCTGCAAACGAGGGGAACACGTTATGTTCCTCTCTGGACCCAAGAGCTGAAGCTTTTTTCCCAACTATAGGGCTTTGGGCACCCCAGTGAAGGCTTTGAGCTGTCAAAGAGGGCTTTGGAGCCTATAAAGGAGAGTTTGGACCCTCCAAAGGAGGATTTGGGCCTTCAAAAGGGGGCTTGGGAAATGAAATGGAGGTTTTGAACCCTGAAATCAGGTTTGGTGCCCTAAAATGATGCTTTGGTACCAAAACCTATGGCTTTGCACCCTAAAGATGGGGTTTTGGAGGCTCAAAATGAGGCTTTGGACATGAAACAAAGGAGGCTTTGTAGCCTAAATGAGGAGTTTGGACCCTCAAATGAGGCTTTGGGCCCACCAAATGAGTATTTGGGCTGTCAAAATGAGGCTTTGGTCCGTCCAAATTGCAGACTGGATCCTACAAATGAGGCTATGGTTCCTGAAAGCGAGGCTTTGGTCCCTGAAAAGGAGGCTTTAGAAGCTAAAACTGAGGGTTTGAGCCCCAAAATGAGCCTTTGGACCCTCTAAATAAGGGTTTGGACTCTAAGAATGAGGCTTTGGACCTTCCAAATCAGAACTGGGGACTTAAAAATGACACTGTGGGCCCTTGAAATGAGTCCTTGAATCTTAAAAGCGAGGCTTGGAAATATTGCAAATGAGGGTGTGGACCCTGAAAATGAGGGTTTGGACCTGAAAAAGGAGCGTTTCAACCCTAGAATCAAAGCTTTGTACTCTAAAAATGAAGCTTTGGGCCCTAAAAATGAGGCTGTGAGCCCTAAAAGAGGGCTTTGGACCCTAAAAATGAGGGTTTGGACACTCCAGATGTGGCTTGGACCCTCAAAACGACTGGCTGGATCCTAAAAGTGCCATCTTGGAGCCTGAAATTGAGGCTTCAGAAAGTCAAAATGAGGCTTTGGAGTCTAAAAAAGGAGACTTTGCCATCTGAAACAGAGGCTTTGGACCATCAACATGAGGCTTTGAAGTCTAAAATGATGCTTTGGAAGCAAAACTAAGACTTTAGAAAGTAAAAATGAGGCCTTGGACCCTCTAAATGTCGCTTAGAACCCTGAAAAGAGGCTTGCTGCCCTAAAAGTGAGGGTTTAAACGCTAAAAATGAAACTGTGGGACCCCAAAAAAGGCTATGGGTAATAAAAGACAGGTTTGGAACAAAAAAAAATGAGGATTTTGGCCCTCAAAGGGACTCTTTGGGCACTAAAAAGAATGGGCCGGATGCTACAAATGACACTCGGGCCCCTGCAAACGAGGGGAACACGTTATGTTCCTCTCTGGACCCAAGAGCTGAAGCTTTTTTCCCAAATATAGGGCTTTGGGCACCCCAGTGAAGGCTTTGAGCTGTCAAAGAGGGCTTTGGAGCCTATAAAGGAGAGTTTGGACCCTCCAAAGGAGGATTTGGGCCTTCAAAAGGGGGCTTGGGAAATGAAATGGAGGTTTTGAACCCTGAAATCAGGTTTGGTGCCCTAAAATGATGCTTTGGTACCAAAACCTATGGCTTTGCACCCTAAAAATGGGGTTTTGGAGGCTCAAAATGAGGCTTTGGACATGAAACAACTGAGGCTTTGTAGCCTAAATGAGGAGTTTGGACCCTCAAATGAGGCTTTGGGCCCACCAAATGAGTATTTGGGCTGTCAAAATGAGGCTTTGGTCCGTCCAAATTGCAGACTGGATCCTACAAATGAGGCTATGGTTCCTGAAAGCGAGGCTTTGGTCCCTGAAAAGGAGGCTTTAGAAGCTAAAACTGAGGGTTTGAGCCCCAAAATGAGCCTTTGGACCCTCTAAATAAGGGTTTGGACTCTAAGAATGAGGCTTTGGACCTTCCAAATCAGAACTGGGGACTTAAAAATGACACTGTGGGCCCTTGAAAGGAGTCCTTGAATCTTAAAAGCGAGGCTTGGAAATATTGCAAATGAGGGTGTGGACCCTGAAAATGAGGGTTTGGACCTGAAAAAGGAGCGTTTCAACCCTAGAATCAAAGCTTTGTACTCTAAAAATGAAGCTTTGGGCCCTAAAAATGAGGCTGTGAGCCCTAAAAGAGGGCTTTGGACCCTAAAAATGAGGGTTTGGACACTCCAGATGTGGCTTGGACCCTCAAAACGACTGGCTGGATCCTAAAAGTGCCATCTTGGAGCCTGAAATTGAGGCTTCAGAAAGTCAAAATGAGGCTTTGGAGTCTAAAAAAGGAGACTTTGCCATCTGAAACAGAGGCTTTGGACCATCAACATGAGGCTTTGAAGTCTAAAATGATGCTTTGGAAGCAAAACTAAGACTTGAGAAAGTAAAAATGAGGCCTTGGACCCTCTAAATGTCGCTTAGAACCCTGAAAAGAGGCTTGCTGCCCTAAAAGTGAGGGTTTAAACGCTAAAAATGAAACTGTGGGACCCCAAAAAAGGCTATGGGTAATAAAAGACAGGTTTGGAACAAAAAAAAATGAGGATTTTGGCCCTCAAAGGGACTCTTTGGGCAGTAAAAAGAATGGGCCGGATGCTACAAATGACACTCGGGCCCCTGCAAACGAGGGGAACACGTTATGTTCCTCTCTGGACCCAAGAGCTGAAGCTTTTTTCCCAACTATAGGGCTTTGGGCACCCCAGTGAAGGCTTTGAGCTGTCAAAGAGGGCTTTGGAGCCTATAAAGGAGAGTTTGGACCCTCCAAAGGAGGATTTGGGCCTTCAAAAGGGGGCTTGGGAAATGAAATGGAGGTTTTGAACCCTGAAATCAGGTTTGGTGCCCTAAAATGATGCTTTGGTACCAAAACCTATGGCTTTGCACCCTAAAGATGGGGTTTTGGAGGCTCAAAATGAGGCTTTGGACATGAAACAAAGGAGGCTTTGTAGCCTAAATGAGGAGTTTGGACCCTCAAATGAGGCTTTGGGCCCACCAAATGAGTATTTGGGCTGTCAAAATGAGGCTTTGGTCCGTCCAAATTGCAGACTGGATCCTACAAATGAGGCTATGGTTCCTGAAAGCGAGGCTTTGGTCCCTGAAAAGGAGGCTTTAGAAGCTAAAACTGAGGGTTTGAGCCCCAAAATGAGCCTTTGGACCCTCTAAATAAGGGTTTGGACTCTAAGAATGAGGCTTTGGACCTTCCAAATCAGAACTGGGGACTTAAAAATGACACTGTGGGCCCTTGAAAGGAGTCCTTGAATCTTAAAAGCGAGGCTTGGAAATATTGCAAATGAGGGTGTGGACCCTGAAAATGAGGGCTTGGACCATCAAAAGGAGGCTTTCAGCCCTGGAATCAAAGCTTTGTACTCTAAAACTGAATCTTTGAGCCCTAAAACAGGCAGTTGGCCCTCAAAACGAGGGTTTGGAAACTCAAGATGCAACTTGGGCCCTCAAAACAGCTGGTGGCATCCTGAAACTGAGCCTTTGGAGCCTGAAATTGAGGCTTTGGAAAGTCAAAATGAGGCTTTGGTCCGTCCAAATTGCAGACTGGATCCTACAAATGAGGCTATGGTTCCTGAAAGCGAGGCTTTGGTCCCTGAAAAGGAGGCTTTAGAAGCTAAAACTGAGGGTTTGAGCCCAAAAATGAGCCTTTGGACCCTATAAATAAGGGTTTGGACTCTAAGAATGAGGCTTTGGACCTTCCAAATCAGAACTGGGGACTTAAAAATGACACTGTGGGCCCTTGAAAGGAGTCCTTGAATCTTAAAAGCGAGGCTTGGAAATATTGCAAATGAGGGTGTGGACCCTGAAAATGAGGGTTTGGACCTGAAAAAGGAGCGTTTCAACCCTAGAATCAAAGCTTTGTACTCTAAAAATGAAGCTTTGGGCCCTAAAAATGAGGCTGTGAGCCCTAAAAGAGGGCTTTGGACCCTAAAAATGAGGGTTTGGACACTCCAGATGTGGCTTGGACCCTCAAAACGACTGGCTGGATCCTAAAAGTGCCATCTTGGAGCCTGAAATTGAGGCTTCAGAAAGTCAAAATGAGGCTTTGGAGTCTAAAAAAGGAGACTTTGCCATCTGAAACAGAGGCTTTGGACCATCAACATGAGGCTTTGAAGTCTAAAATGATGCTTTGGAAGCAAAACTAAGACTTGAGAAAGTAAAAATGAGGCCTTGGACCCTCTAAATGTCGCTTAGAACCCTGAAAAGAGGCTTGCTGCCCTAAAAGTGAGGGTTTAAACGCTAAAAATGAAACTGTGGGACCCCAAAAAAGGCTATGGGTAATAAAAGACAGGTTTGGAACAAAAAAAAATGAGGATTTTGGCCCTCAAAGGGACTCTTTGGGCAGTAAAAAGAATGGGCCGGATGCTACAAATGACACTCGGGCCCCTGCAAACGAGGGGAACACGTTATGTTCCTCTCTGGACCCAAGAGCTGAAGCTTTTTTCCCAACTATAGGGCTTTGGGCACCCCAGTGAAGGCTTTGAGCTGTCAAAGAGGGCTTTGGAGCCTATAAAGGAGAGTTTGGACCCTCCAAAGGAGGATTTGGGCCTTCAAAAGGGGGCTTGGGAAATGAAATGGAGGTTTTGAACCCTGAAATCAGGTTTGGTGCCCTAAAATGATGCTTTGGTACCAAAACCTATGGCTTTGCACCCTAAAGATGGGGTTTTGGAGGCTCAAAATGAGGCTTTGGACATGAAACAAAGGAGGCTTTGTAGCCTAAATGAGGAGTTTGGACCCTCAAATGAGGCTTTGGGCCCACCAAATGAGTATTTGGGCTGTCAAAATGAGGCTTTGGTCCGTCCAAATTGCAGACTGGATCCTACAAATGAGGCTATGGTTCCTGAAAGCGAGGCTTTGGTCCCTGAAAAGGAGGCTTTAGAAGCTAAAACTGAGGGTTTGAGCCCCAAAATGAGCCTTTGGACCCTCTAAATAAGGGTTTGGACTCTAAGAATGAGGCTTTGGACCTTCCAAATCAGAACTGGGGACTTAAAAATGACACTGTGGGCCCTTGAAAGGAGTCCTTGAATCTTAAAAGCGAGGCTTGGAAATATTGCAAATGAGGGTGTGGACCCTGAAAATGAGGGCTTGGACCATCAAAAGGAGGCTTTCAGCCCTGGAATCAAAGCTTTGTACTCTAAAACTGAATCTTTGAGCCCTAAAACAGGCAGTTGGCCCTCAAAACGAGGGTTTGGAAACTCAAGATGCAACTTGGGCCCTCAAAACAGCTGGTGGCATCCTGAAACTGAGCCTTTGGAGCCTGAAATTGAGGCTTTGGAAAGTCAAAATGAGGCTTTGGTCCGTCCAAATTGCAGACTGGATCCTACAAATGAGGCTATGGTTCCTGAAAGCGAGGCTTTGGTCCCTGAAAAGGAGGCTTTAGAAGCTAAAACTGAGGGTTTGAGCCCAAAAATGAGCCTTTGGACCCTATAAATAAGGGTTTGGACTCTAAGAATGAGGCTTTGGACCTTCCAAATCAGAACTGGGGACTTAAAAATGACACTGTGGGCCCTTGAAATGAGTCCTTGAATCTTAAAAGCGAGGCTTGGAAATATTGCAAATGAGGGTGTGGACCCTGAAAATGAGGGTTTGGACCTGAAAAAGGAGCGTTTCAACCCTAGAATCAAAGCTTTGTACTCTAAAAATGAAGCTTTGGGCCCTAAAAATGAGGCTGTGAGCCCTAAAAGAGGGCTTTGGACCCTAAAAATGAGGGTTTGGACACTCCAGATGTGGCTTGGACCCTCAAAACGACTGGCTGGATCCTAAAAGTGCCATCTTGGAGCCTGAAATTGAGGCTTCAGAAAGTCAAAATGTGGCTTTGGAGTCTAAAAAAGGAGACTTTGCCATCTGAAACAGAGGCTTTGGACCATCAACATGAGGCTTTGAAGTCTAAAATGATGCTTTGGAAGCAAAACTAAGACTTGAGAAAGTAAAAATGAGGCCTTGGACCCTCTAAATGTCGCTTAGAACCCTGAAAAGAGGCTTGCTGCCCTAAAAGTGAGGGTTTAAACGCTAAAAATGAAACTGTGGGACCCCAAAAAAGGCTATGGGTAATAAAAGACAGGTTTGGAACAAAAAAAAATGAGGATTTTGGCCCTCAAAGGGACTCTTTGGGCACTAAAAAGAATGGGCCGGATGCTACAAATGACACTCGGGCCCCTGCAAACGAGGGGAACACGTTATGTTCCTCTCTGGACCCAAGAGCTGAAGCTTTTTTCCCAAATATAGGGCTTTGGGCACCCCAGTGAAGGCTTTGAGCTGTCAAAGAGGGCTTTGGAGCCTATAAAGGAGAGTTTGGACCCTCCAAAGGAGGATTTGGGCCTTCAAAAGGGGGCTTGGGAAATGAAATGGAGGTTTTGAACCCTGAAATCAGGTTTGGTGCCCTAAAATGATGCTTTGGTACCAAAACCTATGGCTTTGCACCCTAAAAATGGGGTTTTGGAGGCTCAAAATGAGGCTTTGGACATGAAACAAAGGAGGCTTTGTAGCCTAAATGAGGAGTTTGGACCCTCAAATGAGGCTTTGGGCCCACCAAATGAGTATTTGGGCTGTCAAAATGAGGCTTTGGTCCGTCCAAATTGCAGACTGGATCCTACAAATGAGGCTATGGTTCCTGAAAGCGAGGCTTTGGTCCCTGAAAAGGAGGCTTTAGAAGCTAAAACTGAGGGTTTGAGCCCCAAAATGAGCCTTTGGACCCTCTAAATAAGGGTTTGGACTCTAAGAATGAGGCTTTGGACCTTCCAAATCAGAACTGGGGACTTAAAAATGACACTGTGGGCCCTTGAAAGGAGTCCTTGAATCTTAAAAGCGAGGCTTGGAAATATTGCAAATGAGGGTGTGGACCCTGAAAATGAGGGTTTGGACCTGAAAAAGGAGCGTTTCAACCCTAGAATCAAAGCTTTGTACTCTAAAAATGAAGCTTTGGGCCCTAAAAATGAGGCTGTGAGCCCTAAAAGAGGGCTTTGGACCCTAAAAATGAGGGTTTGGACACTCCAGATGTGGCTTGGACCCTCAAAACGACTGGCTGGATCCTAAAAGTGCCATCTTGGAGCCTGAAATTGAGGCTTCAGAAAGTCAAAATGAGGCTTTGGAGTCTAAAAAAGGAGACTTTGCCATCTGAAACAGAGGCTTTGGACCATCAACATGAGGCTTTGAAGTCTAAAATGATGCTTTGGAAGCAAAACTAAGACTTGAGAAAGTAAAAATGAGGCCTTGGACCCTCTAAATGTCGCTTAGAACCCTGAAAAGAGGCTTGCTGCCCTAAAAGTGAGGGTTTAAACGCTAAAAATGAAACTGTGGGACCCCAAAAAAGGCTATGGGTAATAAAAGACAGGTTTGGAACAAAAAAAAATGAGGATTTTGGCCCTCAAAGGGACTCTTTGGGCAGTAAAAAGAATGGGCCGGATGCTACAAATGACACTCGGGCCCCTGCAAACGAGGGGAACACGTTATGTTCCTCTCTGGACCCAAGAGCTGAAGCTTTTTTCCCAACTATAGGGCTTTGGGCACCCCAGTGAAGGCTTTGAGCTGTCAAAGAGGGCTTTGGAGCCTATAAAGGAGAGTTTGGACCCTCCAAAGGAGGATTTGGGCCTTCAAAAGGGGGCTTGGGAAATGAAATGGAGGTTTTGAACCCTGAAATCAGGTTTGGTGCCCTAAAATGATGCTTTGGTACCAAAACCTATGGCTTTGCACCCTAAAGATGGGGTTTTGGAGGCTCAAAATGAGGCTTTGGACATGAAACAAAGGAGGCTTTGTAGCCTAAATGAGGAGTTTGGACCCTCAAATGAGGCTTTGGGCCCACCAAATGAGTATTTGGGCTGTCAAAATGAGGCTTTGGTCCGTCCAAATTGCAGACTGGATCCTACAAATGAGGCTATGGTTCCTGAAAGCGAGGCTTTGGTCCCTGAAAAGGAGGCTTTAGAAGCTAAAACTGAGGGTTTGAGCCCCAAAATGAGCCTTTGGACCCTCTAAATAAGGGTTTGGACTCTAAGAATGAGGCTTTGGACCTTCCAAATCAGAACTGGGGACTTAAAAATGACACTGTGGGCCCTTGAAAGGAGTCCTTGAATCTTAAAAGCGAGGCTTGGAAATATTGCAAATGAGGGTGTGGACCCTGAAAATGAGGGCTTGGACCATCAAAAGGAGGCTTTCAGCCCTGGAATCAAAGCTTTGTACTCTAAAACTGAATCTTTGAGCCCTAAAACAGGCAGTTGGCCCTCAAAACGAGGGTTTGGAAACTCAAGATGCAACTTGGGCCCTCAAAACAGCTGGTGGCATCCTGAAACTGAGCCTTTGGAGCCTGAAATTGAGGCTTTGGAAAGTCAAAATGAGGCTTTGGTCCGTCCAAATTGCAGACTGGATCCTACAAATGAGGCTATGGTTCCTGAAAGCGAGGCTTTGGTCCCTGAAAAGGAGGCTTTAGAAGCTAAAACTGAGGGTTTGAGCCCAAAAATGAGCCTTTGGACCCTATAAATAAGGGTTTGGACTCTAAGAATGAGGCTTTGGACCTTCCAAATCAGAACTGGGGACTTAAAAATGACACTGTGGGCCCTTGAAATGAGTCCTTGAATCTTAAAAGCGAGGCTTGGAAATATTGCAAATGAGGGTGTGGACCCTGAAAATGAGGGTTTGGACCTGAAAAAGGAGCGTTTCAACCCTAGAATCAAAGCTTTGTACTCTAAAAATGAAGCTTTGGGCCCTAAAAATGAGGCTGTGAGCCCTAAAAGAGGGCTTTGGACCCTAAAAATGAGGGTTTGGACACTCCAGATGTGGCTTGGACCCTCAAAACGACTGGCTGGATCCTAAAAGTGCCATCTTGGAGCCTGAAATTGAGGCTTCAGAAAGTCAAAATGTGGCTTTGGAGTCTAAAAAAGGAGACTTTGCCATCTGAAACAGAGGCTTTGGACCATCAACATGAGGCTTTGAAGTCTAAAATGATGCTTTGGAAGCAAAACTAAGACTTGAGAAAGTAAAAATGAGGCCTTGGACCCTCTAAATGTCGCTTAGAACCCTGAAAAGAGGCTTGCTGCCCTAAAAGTGAGGGTTTAAACGCTAAAAATGAAACTGTGGGACCCCAAAAAAGGCTATGGGTAATAAAAGACAGGTTTGGAACAAAAAAAAATGAGGATTTTGGCCCTCAAAGGGACTCTTTGGGCACTAAAAAGAATGGGCCGGATGCTACAAATGACACTCGGGCCCCTGCAAACGAGGGGAACACGTTATGTTCCTCTCTGGACCCAAGAGCTGAAGCTTTTTTCCCAAATATAGGGCTTTGGGCACCCCAGTGAAGGCTTTGAGCTGTCAAAGAGGGCTTTGGAGCCTATAAAGGAGAGTTTGGACCCTCCAAAGGAGGATTTGGGCCTTCAAAAGGGGGCTTGGGAAATGAAATGGAGGTTTTGAACCCTGAAATCAGGTTTGGTGCCCTAAAATGATGCTTTGGTACCAAAACCTATGGCTTTGCACCCTAAAAATGGGGTTTTGGAGGCTCAAAATGAGGCTTTGGACATGAAACAAAGGAGGCTTTGTAGCCTAAATGAGGAGTTTGGACCCTCAAATGAGGCTTTGGGCCCACCAAATGAGTATTTGGGCTGTCAAAATGAGGCTTTGGTCTGTCCAAATTGCAGACTGGATCCTACAAATGAGGCTATGGTTCCTGAAAGCGAGGCTTTGGTCCCTGAAAAGGAGGCTTTAGAAGCTAAAACTGAGGGTTTGAGCCCCAAAATGAGCCTTTGGACCCTCTAAATAAGGGTTTGGACTCTAAGAATGAGGCTTTGGACCTTCCAAATCAGAACTGGGGACTTAAAAATGACACTGTGGGCCCTTGAAAGGAGTCCTTGAATCTTAAAAGCGAGGCTTGGAAATATTGCAAATGAGGGTGTGGACCCTGAAAATGAGGGTTTGGACCTGAAAAAGGAGCGTTTCAACCCTAGAATCAAAGCTTTGTACTCTAAAAATGAAGCTTTGGGCCCTAAAAATGAGGCTGTGAGCCCTAAAAGAGGGCTTTGGACCCTAAAAATGAGGGTTTGGACACTCCAGATGTGGCTTGGACCCTCAAAACGACTGGCTGGATCCTAAAAGTGCCATCTTGGAGCCTGAAATTGAGGCTTCAGAAAGTCAAAATGTGGCTTTGGAGTCTAAAAAAGGAGACTTTGCCATCTGAAACAGAGGCTTTGGACCATCAACATGAGGCTTTGAAGTCTAAAATGATGCTTTGGAAGCAAAACTAAGACTTTAGAAAGTAAAAATGAGGCCTTGGACCCTCTAAATGTCGCTTAGAACCCTGAAAAGAGGCTTGCTGCCCTAAAAGTGAGGGTTTAAACGCTAAAAATGAAACTGTGGGACCCCAAAAAAGGCTATGGGTAATAAAAGACAGGTTTGGAACAAAAAAAAATGAGGATTTTGGCCCTCAGAGGGACTCTTTGGGCACTAAAAAGAATGGGCCGGATGCTACAAATGACACTCGGGCCCCTGCAAATGAGGGGAACACGTTATGTTCCTCTCTGGACCCAAGAGCTGAAGCTTTTTTCCCAAATATAGGGCTTTGGGCACCCCAGTGAAGGCTTTGAGCTGTCAAAGAGGGCTTTGGAGCCTATAAAGGAGAGTTTGGACCCTCCAAAGGAGGATTTGGGCCTTCAAAAGGGGGCTTGGGAAATGAAATGGAGGTTTTGAACCCTGAAATCAGGTTTGGTGCCCTAAAATGATGCTTTGGTACCAAAACCTATGGCTTTGCACCCTAAAAATGGGGTTTTGGAGGCTCAAAATGAGGCTTTGGACATGAAACAAAGGAGGCTTTGTAGCCTAAATGAGGAGTTTGGACCCTCAAATGAGGCTTTGGGCCCACCAAATGAGTATTTGGGCTGTCAAAATGAGGCTTTGGTCCGTCCAAATTGCAGACTGGATCCTACAAATGAGGCTATGGTTCCTGAAAGCGAGGCTTTGGTCCCTGAAAAGGAGGCTTTAGAAGCTAAAACTGAGGGTTTGAGCCCCAAAATGAGCCTTTGGACCCTCTAAATAAGGGTTTGGACTCTAAGAATGAGGCTTTGGACCTTCCAAATCAGAACTGGGGACTTAAAAATGACACTGTGGGCCCTTGAAAGGAGTCCTTGAATCTTAAAAGCGAGGCTTGGAAATATTGCAAATGAGGGTGTGGACCCTGAAAATGAGGGCTTGGACCTGAAAAAGGAGCGTTTCAACCCTAGAATCAAAGCTTTGTACTCTAAAAATGAAGCTTTGGGCCCTAAAAATGAGGCTGTGAGCCCTAAAAGAGGGCTTTGGACCCTAAAAATGAGGGTTTGGACACTCCAGATGTGGCTTGGACCCTCAAAACGACTGGCTGGATCCTAAAAGTGCCATCTTGGAGCCTGAAATTGAGGCTTCAGAAAGTCAAAATGAGGCTTTGGAGTCTAAAAAAGGAGACTTTGCCATCTGAAACAGAGGCTTTGGACCATCAACATGAGGCTTTGAAGTCTAAAATGATGCTTTGGAAGCAAAACTAAGACTTTAGAAAGTAAAAATGAGGCCTTGGACCCTCTAAATGTCGCTTAGAACCCTGAAAAGAGGCTTGCTGCCCTAAAAGTGAGGGTTTAAACGCTAAAAATGAAACTGTGGGACCCCAAAAAAGGCTATGGGTAATAAAAGACAGGTTTGGAACAAAAAAAAATGAGGATTTTGGCCCTCAAAGGGACTCTTTGGGCACTAAAAAGAATGGGCCGGATGCTACAAATGACACTCGGGCCCCTGCAAACGAGGGGAACACGTTATGTTCCTCTCTGGACCCAAGAGCTGAAGCTTTTTTCCCAAATATAGGGCTTTGGGCACCCCAGTGAAGGCTTTGAGCTGTCAAAGAGGGCTTTGGAGCCTATAAAGGAGAGTTTGGACCCTCCAAAGGAGGATTTGGGCCTTCAAAAGGGGGCTTGGGAAATGAAATGGAGGTTTTGAACCCTGAAATCAGGTTTGGTGCCCTAAAATGATGCTTTGGTACCAAAACCTATGGCTTTGCACCCTAAAAATGGGGTTTTGGAGGCTCAAAATGAGGCTTTGGACATGAAACAACTGAGGCTTTGTAGCCTAAATGAGGAGTTTGGACCCTCAAATGAGGCTTTGGGCCCACCAAATGAGTATTTGGGCTGTCAAAATGAGGCTTTGGTCCGTCCAAATTGCAGACTGGATCCTACAAATGAGGCTATGGTTCCTGAAAGCGAGGCTTTGGTCCCTGAAAAGGAGGCTTTAGAAGCTAAAACTGAGGGTTTGAGCCCAAAAATGAGCCTTTGGACCCTATAAATAAGGGTTTGGACTCTAAGAATGAGGCTTTGGACCTTCCAAATCAGAACTGGGGACTTAAAAATGACACTGTGGGCCCTTGAAATGAGTCCTTGAATCTTAAAAGCGAGGCTTGGAAATATTGCAAATGAGGGTGTGGACCCTGAAAATGAGGGTTTGGACCTGAAAAAGGAGCGTTTCAACCCTAGAATCAAAGCTTTGTACTCTAAAAATGAAGCTTTGGGCCCTAAAAATGAGGCTGTGAGCCCTAAAAGAGGGCTTTGGACCCTAAAAATGAGGGTTTGGACACTCCAGATGTGGCTTGGACCCTCAAAACGACTGGCTGGATCCTAAAAGTGCCATCTTGGAGCCTGAAATTGAGGCTTCAGAAAGTCAAAATGAGGCTTTGGAGTCTAAAAAAGGAGACTTTGCCATCTGAAACAGAGGCTTTGGACCATCAACATGAGGCTTTGAAGTCTAAAATGATGCTTTGGAAGCAAAACTAAGACTTGAGAAAGTAAAAATGAGGCCTTGGACCCTCTAAATGTCGCTTAGAACCCTGAAAAGAGGCTTGCTGCCCTAAAAGTGAGGGTTTAAACGCTAAAAATGAAACTGTGGGACCCCAAAAAAGGCTATGGGTAATAAAAGACAGGTTTGGAACAAAAAAAAATGAGGATTTTGGCCCTCAAAGGGACTCTTTGGGCAGTAAAAAGAATGGGCCGGATGCTACAAATGACACTCGGGCCCCTGCAAACGAGGGGAACACGTTATGTTCCTCTCTGGACCCAAGAGCTGAAGCTTTTTTCCCAACTATAGGGCTTTGGGCACCCCAGTGAAGGCTTTGAGCTGTCAAAGAGGGCTTTGGAGCCTATAAAGGAGAGTTTGGACCCTCCAAAGGAGGATTTGGGCCTTCAAAAGGGGGCTTGGGAAATGAAATGGAGGTTTTGAACCCTGAAATCAGGTTTGGTGCCCTAAAATGATGCTTTGGTACCAAAACCTATGGCTTTGCACCCTAAAGATGGGGTTTTGGAGGCTCAAAATGAGGCTTTGGACATGAAACAAAGGAGGCTTTGTAGCCTAAATGAGGAGTTTGGACCCTCAAATGAGGCTTTGGGCCCACCAAATGAGTATTTGGGCTGTCAAAATGAGGCTTTGGTCCGTCCAAATTGCAGACTGGATCCTACAAATGAGGCTATGGTTCCTGAAAGCGAGGCTTTGGTCCCTGAAAAGGAGGCTTTAGAAGCTAAAACTGAGGGTTTGAGCCCCAAAATGAGCCTTTGGACCCTCTAAATAAGGGTTTGGACTCTAAGAATGAGGCTTTGGACCTTCCAAATCAGAACTGGGGACTTAAAAATGACACTGTGGGCCCTTGAAAGGAGTCCTTGAATCTTAAAAGCGAGGCTTGGAAATATTGCAAATGAGGGTGTGGACCCTGAAAATGAGGGCTTGGACCATCAAAAGGAGGCTTTCAGCCCTGGAATCAAAGCTTTGTACTCTAAAACTGAATCTTTGAGCCCTAAAACAGGCAGTTGGCCCTCAAAACGAGGGTTTGGAAACTCAAGATGCAACTTGGGCCCTCAAAACAGCTAGTGGCATCCTGAAACTGAGCCTTTGGAGCCTGAAATTGAGGCTTTGGAAAGTCAAAATGAGGCTTTGGTCCGTCCAAATTGCAGACTGGATCCTACAAATGAGGCTATGGTTCCTGAAAGCGAGGCTTTGGTCCCTGAAAAGGAGGCTTTAGAAGCTAAAACTGAGGGTTTGAGCCCCAAAATGAGCCTTTGGACCCTATAAATAAGGGTTTGGACTCTAAGAATGAGGCTTTGGACCTTCCAAATCAGAACTGGGGACTTAAAAATGACACTGTGGGCCCTTGAAATGAGTCCTTGAATCTTAAAAGCGAGGCTTGGAAATATTGCAAATGAGGGTGTGGACCCTGAAAATGAGGGCTTGGACCTGAAAAAGGAGCGTTTCAACCCTAGAATCAAAGCTTTGTACTCTAAAAATGAAGCTTTGGGCCCTAAAAATGAGGCTGTGAGCCCTAAAAGAGGGCTTTGGACCCTAAAAATGAGGGTTTGGACACTCCAGATGTGGCTTGGACCCTCAAAACGACTGGCTGGATCCTAAAAGTGCCATCTTGGAGCCTGAAATTGAGGCTTCAGAAAGTCAAAATGAGGCTTTGGAGTCTAAAAAAGGAGACTTTGCCATCTGAAACAGAGGCTTTGGACCATCAACATGAGGCTTTGAAGTCTAAAATGATGCTTTGGAAGCAAAACTAAGACTTGAGAAAGTAAAAATGAGGCCTTGGACCCTCTAAATGTCGCTTAGAACCCTGAAAAGAGGCTTGCTGCCCTAAAAGTGAGGGTTTAAACGCTAAAAATGAAACTGTGGGACCCCAAAAAAGGCTATGGGTAATAAAAGACAGGTTTGGAACAAAAAAAAATGAGGATTTTGGCCCTCAAAGGGACTCTTTGGGCACTAAAAAGAATGGGCCGGATGCTACAAATGACACTCGGGCCCCTGCAAACGAGGGGAACACGTTATGTTCCTCTCTGGACCCAAGAGCTGAAGCTTTTTTCCCAAATATAGGGCTTTGGGCACCCCAGTGAAGGCTTTGAGCTGTCAAAGAGGGCTTTGGAGCCTATAAAGGAGAGTTTGGACCCTCCAAAGGAGGATTTGGGCCTTCAAAAGGGGGCTTGGGAAATGAAATGGAGGTTTTGAACCCTGAAATCAGGTTTGGTGCCCTAAAATGATGCTTTGGTACCAAAACCTATGGCTTTGCACCCTAAAAATGGGGTTTTGGAGGCTCAAAATGAGGCTTTGGACATGAAACAAAGGAGGCTTTGTAGCCTAAATGAGGAGTTTGGACCCTCAAATGAGGCTTTGGGCCCACCAAATGAGTATTTGGGCTGTCAAAATGAGGCTTTGGTCTGTCCAAATTGCAGACTGGATCCTACAAATGAGGCTATGGTTCCTGAAAGCGAGGCTTTGGTCCCTGAAAAGGAGGCTTTAGAAGCTAAAACTGAGGGTTTGAGCCCCAAAATGAGCCTTTGGACCCTCTAAATAAGGGTTTGGACTCTAAGAATGAGGCTTTGGACCTTCCAAATCAGAACTGGGGACTTAAAAATGACACTGTGGGCCCTTGAAAGGAGTCCTTGAATCTTAAAAGCGAGGCTTGGAAATATTGCAAATGAGGGTGTGGACCCTGAAAATGAGGGTTTGGACCTGAAAAAGGAGCGTTTCAACCCTAGAATCAAAGCTTTGTACTCTAAAAATGAAGCTTTGGGCCCTAAAAATGAGGCTGTGAGCCCTAAAAGAGGGCTTTGGACCCTAAAAATGAGGGTTTGGACACTCCAGATGTGGCTTGGACCCTCAAAACGACTGGCTGGATCCTAAAAGTGCCATCTTGGAGCCTGAAATTGAGGCTTCAGAAAGTCAAAATGAGGCTTTGGAGTCTAAAAAAGGAGACTTTGCCATCTGAAACAGAGGCTTTGGACCATCAACATGAGGCTTTGAAGTCTAAAATGATGCTTTGGAAGCAAAACTAAGACTTTAGAAAGTAAAAATGAGGCCTTGGACCCTCTAAATGTCGCTTAGAACCCTGAAAAGAGGCTTGCTGCCCTAAAAGTGAGGGTTTAAACGCTAAAAATGAAACTGTGGGACCCCAAAAAAGGCTATGGGTAATAAAAGACAGGTTTGGAACAAAAAAAAATGAGGATTTTGGCCCTCAAAGGGACTCTTTGGGCAGTAAAAAGAATGGGCCGGATGCTACAAATGACACTCGGGCCCCTGCAAACGAGGGGAACACGTTATGTTCCTCTCTGGACCCAAGAGCTGAAGCTTTTTTCCCAACTATAGGGCTTTGGGCACCCCAGTGAAGGCTTTGAGCTGTCAAAGAGGGCTTTGGAGCCTATAAAGGAGAGTTTGGACCCTCCAAAGGAGGATTTGGGCCTTCAAAAGGGGGCTTGGGAAATGAAATGGAGGTTTTGAACCCTGAAATCAGGTTTGGTGCCCTAAAATGATGCTTTGGTACCAAAACCTATGGCTTTGCACCCTAAAAATGGGGTTTTGGAGGCTCAAAATGAGGCTTTGGACATGAAACAAAGGAGGCTTTGTAGCCTAAATGAGGAGTTTGGACCCTCAAATGAGGCTTTGGGCCCACCAAATGAGTATTTGGGCTGTCAAAATGAGGCTTTGGTCCGTCCAAATTGCAGACTGGATCCTACAAATGAGGCTATGGTTCCTGAAAGCGAGGCTTTGGTCCCTGAAAAGGAGGCTTTAGAAGCTAAAACTGAGGGTTTGAGCCCCAAAATGAGCCTTTGGACCCTCTAAATAAGGGTTTGGACTCTAAGAATGAGGCTTTGGACCTTCCAAATCAGAACTGGGGACTTAAAAATGACACTGTGGGCCCTTGAAAGGAGTCCTTGAATCTTAAAAGCGAGGCTTGGAAATATTGCAAATGACGGTGTGGACCCTGAAAATGAGGGCTTGGACCATCAAAAGGAGGCTTTCAGCCCTGGAATCAAAGCTTTGTACTCTAAAACTGAATCTTTGAGCCCTAAAACAGGCAGTTGGCCCTAAAAACGAGGGTTTGGAAACTCAAGATGCAACTTGGGCCCTCTAAACAGCTGGTGGCATCCTAAAACTGAGCCTTTGGAGCCTGAAATTGAGGCTTTGGAAAGTCAAAATGAGGCTTTGGTCCGTCCAAATTGCAGACTGGATCCTACAAATGAGGCTATGGTTCCTGAAAGCGAGGCTTTGGTCCCTGAAAAGGAGGCTTTAGAAGCTAAAACTGAGGGTTTGAGCCCAAAAATGAGCCTTTGGACCCTCTAAATAAGGGTTTGGACTCTAAGAATGAGGCTTTGGACCTTCAAAATCAGAACTGGGGACTTAAAAATGACACTGTGGGCCCTTGAAAGGAGTCCTTGAATCTTAAAAGCGAGGCTTGGAAATATTGCAAATGAGGGTGTGGACCCTGAAAATGAGGGCTTGGACCTGAAAAAGGAGCGTTTCAACCCTAGAATCAAAGCTTTGTACTCTAAAACTGAATCTTTGAGCCTTAAACCAGGGGGTTGGCCCTAAAAACGAGGGTTTGGAAACTCAAGATGCAACCTGGGCCCTCAAAACAGCTGGTGGCATCCTAAAACTGAGCCTTTGGAGCCTGAAATTGAGGCTTTGGAAAGTCAAAATTCGGCCTTGGAGTCTAAAAAGGAGATTTGCAAACTGAAATGGAGGCTTTGGACCATAAAAATGTGGCTTTGAAACCTAAAAAGAGACTTTGGACCCTAAAATGAGCCTTTGATCCCTAAAAGTGAGGCTTTGGATCCTAAGATGAGGGTTTGGGCCTTAAAAATAAGGCTTTGGGCTTTAGAAAGAGCATTTGGACCATAAAGGAGTGGTTCGATCCTGAAAAGGAGGCATTGGTCCCTGAAAAGGAGACTTTGGGCTCTGTAATCAGTTTTGGACCTTAAAACTGTCCCTGCTCATGAAGTTCAGGGCAGTTTATGGAGTTATTCATCTGAATGATTCGAGTCATGTGCCTTTGGGAGAACTCTGTCTCTCTCTTCTCCTCCTGCTGTGTTTACGAGATCTCCACTGACGTGGAGATATTGGCCGTTGCCTCATGTCCAGCCCCACGTTGCCTTACAGCATTCAGGGAATCTGCTCACTTTCATGTTCATATCCAGGCCCACGGAGCTCCATGAGGTGCCAGAGCTTGCAGGGACAGCACAGGACCTCCAGGAAAGCAATTCCCATTGAGGGCGGGTGCGTTACAGACACCCCAGACGGCATCGCAGAGAGTGGGCTTTGGTGCCTGTGTGCCACACACTAATGCCATCAGTCAGAGGCATCGGCCATCAGGTGCCATCAGAGAGGCAAGCTCTGTCCCTTCTCTACCCAACAGCTGCAGGCATTGCGTGAACACAAAGCACATCCCACTGGGGTCTTCACTCACGCCCTTGATGATACAGTCAAGGAACAGACCAATCATTTTCACAGTGTGCCTGGGGACATCTTGTCTTCAAGAACGACTTCCTACCAGCACAGCAACAGTCCATATCAAAACTGAATTGAAACTTGAAAGGGAATTCAAAGGCACCAAGATGAGCTGCTGGTACTTCAGGAAGAGCTGAAGGCGGCACAGAGATATACTGTGGGACCAGTGCTGAATTTAGAAAGAGTAGGGGTAGGCAGGTCTGAGATAGTCTATGTCCTCTTTGCCTCAGTTACCACCAGAGAGGCCTCCCAGGCCTTTGTGCTTTGAGGCAGGACTCAGGACGGGAAAAACCAGCGGTGGCTGGGGATGAAGCCAGGGGTTACTTGAGCAAACTACACCCTTCCCAGGCCATGGGGCTGGAGGGGCTGCGTCCAAGGGTGCTGAGAGAGGTTTTCACCAGCAGGGGCTGGTCTGATCCCAGTAAGAAAGGCACTCAGCCTCTGTGAGGTATTGAAAGGGTTAAAAACCACAAGAGCAAGAAAGATGTTGTAAATACCTTAGTCCCTTCCTTAGATCAGAAGACACCCTGGTGTGATTTAAGGATGTTGTGAATACCTTACGGTATGGTGTGATTTAGGGAGTAGCTAGAAGAACAGTTATAAGATAAGGGGGGCTCCAGGATAATCTCGTTACAGACAACTCAGCCTTGGGAGAACAGATGCACAGGACCATGAAGACAGGAAGAAACGGAAGAATGGCAACAGTAGTCTTGAAGGACAACGTCTACGTGATCCTAGGACTGAGTTTGCGCAGAAGCAAGGGTCGATCAGTGAGCACAGTGAAGAAGACTCCGAGCCTTCATCGGAAGACCCCAAAGACCACTTGAAGACCACCATGAGAGATGACTGCGCATGCGAATCGGATATTTACATATGCTAATAAGTTCCTGGAAATCTCATGTTTATGTAAACAAATTCCCGGAAATCCTATGAATATGTATGATTGTATAGTATATATTCTCTAAAAATTCATGAACTCGTTGGAGCACTTGTGGTGGAGAATCCCCAGTGCTGCCCAGCGCTGCAAGAAAGGATACCTGCTTAATAGTGACTTGGTTGCTGTTGAGTTTCATTTCAGGGACTCTCTGAATACTCTGTTTCTCCCTTGGGGAGATTCGGACGGTGAGGAGAAGCATCCGTGAATTTTTGTATCAAAACTCTCTGCAGAAATCAGAAGCACCACTTAGGAGTGGCTTTGGTCAAGACGGCAATTTTATTGTTCCGATCGGACACGTCAAGTTTGATGGTTGAAAGACCTGCCAAAGAGGTAGGCAACATTTCCTGGTGATGCTGCAAACGTGGCTTACTTGTGAGTCCTCCTCTCCAGAGTTCTCTCTGGATTTCTCTTTCTTCTTCACTTTCTTGCATTCTTTCTGTTTCAATTTTGGATGACCAGAATGCTCGCTTCTGTCTTTTGCCGCCTTCTTTCGGGCACACTTTCACCCGCCTCTGCACAGGACTGTTTCCTCTTCCTGCACGTTCGTTTTCCATTTGCCTGGCAGCAGCCTGCAGACTCTGGGTGGACTGGCGCTGGCGGGAGCGCACGTTGTTCAAGTGAGTATTTCCCCGGCTGCTGCTCGCCTACCGCACCAGGATGCGAGTCTGCTCTGTGGCCGCTCGAGCCGCGCACACCTTCCCCTCCTGAGCTTTTGCCATCACCAGGGCTGTTTCTCTGCCTGTGGGAAGAGCCGCGCAGGTTCCCCCTGCCACGCGCCAGCTGACGGTGAGCGCGCCGCTGCGTTTCCGCGCAGCAAGTGTGCCTCCGCCTGGGAGGCGGGCAGTCTGGCTGGCTTCTGTTTGGCTTCTCCCCCTCCTCAGCGTCAGAGCGCGCTCTCTTCCTGCCGCAGTGCTGAGGGGGAGGTCCTGCAGAGTCCCATGGTTTTCTCTTCCCTCGCATCCTCTGCAGATTTTCTCCACCTTCTTGATTTCTCAGTCCCCCGATGCCTCCAGGAAACGGACTCTTCAGCACTTGACCCAGCTTGGCCATGGAAGTGCTCTTTGTCTCTTGGCGTTCAGCGCCTGCTCCAGGGGTCAAAGGATGGTGCCTGGAGAAACAACAGGGATCTTAGGCTAGGGTTGTTGTTGCAGCCTCCTCGTGGCTTCAGTCTCCCCCTGTCACATTCCGGCAGCACTTGATATGACACGCAGAAGACTGAACCAGCACTAGAAACTGGAAATTAGGTCATGCGCTTCCAGCCATGCCTGTCCCTTTCAGAGCAGTGACTCATCTTTGTACCCTCTCGCACCTCCATTTTGCCTCGTTTCGCAGCTAGCCAGTCTCAGGGAGCAGACGGGTAGCAATTTACACAAGCGCAACTGTTTAGAGCCAGACAAGGAGGGAGAAGAAAGGACCTGGCGGACTGCAGAACAGAGAACTCAGCTGGACAAAGAGGCATTCTCTGCTAGGACAGAAAGCAAAACCCACCGGAGGAGACCAGCAACAAGAAGATCAGGAAGAGGAGAGGGAGTGTATTCTGAACACCCTTTCACACTCGATAGTACCTGGCATAGAAGAGTAAATAGGCACGCTGGCAGAGTACCGTCTTGATGTCACAAAGACGTACAGAGGCATCATTCATCTTGTACCAACATCCATCGCTGGCCTGCAAAGAAAGGCAAGGCTGTCTTCAGATGAACTGCAGGGTTTTTAAAACAAAACCACAGACAGGACACCGCTGAAGGACACAATAACCCAATGCACATCACTGAGTTGGCTTTCACCTTTACAAAGCAGTAATAATGTCCTGTCTGACAGCTGGAACCTTCATGTACCAGGACGGCATACAAGGAATAGAGGAGCGGTTCTCCAGGGGCTTGAGACATGTATGCGCCAAGGTCCAAATATTCCGGATACTGCACAACCTAAGGAGAGACCAAGAAGACTCAGAAACTACCTTGAGAGTCTTTAGGAAGCAGCCTGAGAAAACCTTGTCACCAAACACAGGCTGCAAGTATAGAAATCGATCTTCTTGGCCCATCAAAACCAGGTGTTGCCATTTCATCATGGAAGTGGCAGAAAACAGTTTGCGCCCAAACCATCTCTTAAGGAGCACAGGAGGTGCTTATCTTCACATTGGGACTTTCCTCTTACCGCAAGGGAAAGAGCAAGGCACAGCTATTGCCTTGGTTTTTCTTAGGCAACTGCACTCACTCGATAGCCATCAGGCAAGTAGACAGTACCAACTTCCAAAAAAGGGTTCTCCTTCGGGAAAGGTCTCCTTCCAAGCAGACGAAGTTGCAGTGCACTTGTAGCCATACCTTGCTAATCTTTCTGCCAGAGAAAGCATCAAATCTCTTCAAGCACACGGTCAGGACATTGGAGGAACCATGTATGGTAAGGCTCTTGGACGCAGCGGCCAGCTGTTCACACCTGGAAAACAAGCACAGCCCCAGCTGTTGCAACCTGTCTTCTCCCGGCTGCGCCCTCCATCCATGTAGGGTTGAGTTAAGGCTTGTTTTGCCCAACTATCGTATGCACGCTTGCATTTCAGACCCCTGAAGTCCATATGCTCTCCCTGAAGGCAGCTCCAGGCTAGGGCGGCTCCCTTTGGAGAGCAGCAGTCTAGAGCCTTGGCAATACAAGAACTAGGCATGACGCTGTTCAGAGAGCCAGCGGGGGCTGCTGCTGCTCCGAGGACTGAGGTCTCCTGGACAGAGACGCAAGCATCCAAAAAGCCTTGGAAACAAAACTGTTGATGGCTTTCTTGAGGAAGCTGCTGTTGCCAGATCACTGCCCAGGGCTCCCGCCTTGCTTCGGCTCACCACTGCATATGGGACATGTCTTTTCCCTTCTGGCCATAGGGGTAGTTCAGTGGGCAACTTCATAGCTAGGAAGCTTGACCACCTCCAGGGCAGACAATGCCAGCAATAAAATTCTCATCCAAGCTTTCCAAGTATTGAGGCAGAAGGGGAAAGAAATACCCATCTTAGAAACAAATGCATTCTTTTCCAAGTTCTGGATGATTCGGGTGGATTAGTTGTATGGGGAAGAAAAAAAAAAGAAAAACAAAGCCAAGCTGTCTCATGACTGCGTTTCTCAATTCAGTCAAAACATAACTAGTGCTCCCAGACATGCAATACCGTAACCCAGTATCTGCTATGAAGGTGGCGTTGGCCGAAATCTTACTTGCTACATTTATAGCCATTTTCACCATCCAGCTGCTCCGGTTTGACAAAGTCTTCCAGAGCTCCAGTGACAGATGAGGCTGCCTAGATGAGGAAGAAAGGAGAGCACTAAGATCCTGGAAACTCAAAAACCCCAGGAAATAGCTACCCGCGTGTTACCAGCGTTATCCCAATAAACAGCTACCCCTGGGCAGTACCAGAGTTACCTGCGGTACGCGTGGTCCAAACTAGCAAAAGCAATCAAACCCATCCCCCCAGCATCAATCAAATGCGTAGTGAGGGAGTCCCAAGCAGGGTGGTATGACAGTGTCATGATGGCTGTCCATACCATCCTTACTCTTTGCCCAGCTGACACCCAGCACCCAGCCCAGGGAGACCATTTACAGGGCTTCTGCAGAAGGAGCACACAAGCCCAGTTCCCTTCCCATCCACCCCCAAGCTCTTGCCTGGTAACAGCCCACAGCTGGAAGTCAACAGAGTTTACTGGAGATAAACTAGGCCCCCGCAGGGGCCCTGAAACATTTGGCACCACAATTTCAAAACATCTCACCTTGATATCCAAAGGAATATCAAGGAATGTCTCGTAGGTGTCGGAAATGGCTTTGCAGCTCAAGCACGTTACTGCAAAAAAGCAAAGAGAAATGCTTCTCAGGTAGGGAAGGAGACTAACTGCCCATTTCAATGACCAACACGTACGACTTTAGACACACTGGACCTACTGCCACATGCTAGGAGCTGTTTACCACAAAGAGAGGAAGAGCCATGGGTCATTCTAAGGACCAAAATATTTTTAAAAAGTACCTCTGGATCTTAGAAAGCCTCCAAAGACCTGATGAATGAGTGTGCTAGCTTGAGAAGTTGTGTCCCGGCTGGAAAGAAATGGTAATCGGAGCTCAGAAGGTGGAAGGCAGAGAGTTAGCTCTTCCACGAGTTTTCCTTGTTAGGAAGGGCCCGGACAGAGTTTTCACTGGCGGTCGTAAAGGAAGGAGTCAAAAGGGCTAGAGAACGTTTCAATGGTCATGTGCTTATGCTTACTTGCTGCTTGTGCTCAAGCAAGCCCTCTGCATGGCATCCACGGTGTAGTAGAAGAATTCATGTGCGTCTTCCTGGGTGCCAAGCTGGAAATGGTCTCCTATTCCTGAGAAAGAAGAAGGGTTTCCCACTGATCTCAGAGAAAAAGGAAAGAAGACTTACCCTTCTGAAAGCTCTCCTCCTTAACATGAACCCGGCAAAACCAGTTACACACTTCTTCAGAAATCCAAAATACCTCCAAATGAAACCATCTGAAATGACTCACGTGGAAGCTCATTGATCACAGGCGTAGGCTCGATGGCACTGCCCGAGCAAGACAGCACCTCCTCAATGTGCACTTCCATGGTACACATCATGCAGAAGCCTTGCTTCGCACCTAAAGAGGGAGGGAAAGAAGGACGGAAGGGAGGAAGCAAGCAAGCGAGCCTCTCGGTCAGGTAAAATATACACAGCTATGGAAAAGCTTCAAGGGAAAAAACCACCAAACCACCCCACGTTTAAGTTCCAGGTGCAATCTCCACTCTCCCTTCTACATCTGCTTCTCCTCAGATGCCAGTGGCTCAACAGCCCTGTGGCGGTTCATTGTGCAGAGTTGTATAGAAGAAATAGGCATGCCTTTCGAAGGCACTTCATTAAGCACGGGAAGCAAGAAATGATCTTCCCCGGGAGTAGGAGCATGGCGCATGAAACCAAACTAACGCGCTGCCTATGCTATGCCGAGCCCGCTCTGAAGGCAATATTGGAAGGCAGCTTCCAGAGGAAAATGAAGAGCTGTCTTCCCAGAGTCCCTGTTGTTCTTTCATCCTTCAGAGCTGCCCAAGAGATGTAAAAGAAGGTGTAGCAAGGACTCACAGGACTGGCTGTGCTCACGAGAGAGCAAGTAGTTGGCCAGCGGCGGGGTGTACGTCAAACACTGCAGGACAGAGTTGAGGAAGCAGGTATTGCCCAGGTTGAAGAGGCCGCCTCCGACACTGCGTCTTTGCTGCCAGGCCATGCAAATCTTCTGCGGAGGAAACAGGTCCCTTTCCCGCACAGCCATTCCGACACTCATGCCTGCAAGGAAGTCAGCTTTTAAAGGAGATCCTCCTGGTTTGGTTTTGGAAAGCCCTAGACCGCTCTCCCTAGGCTTGTCCCTCTTAGGATGTGTTACATAAAAGATAACAAGGAATTATGCTGGCAGCCTGCGTCTACCCAAGCTGTAAAAGTAGAGCTCAGCTGGCACCTCAGAAGGTACAGGCCAAGCCACACGTCCACCCTGTCTCGATCTACGCAATCCCCTGTCCAAAAGGAAACTAACAATTACTTTTGCCGCCAACTGGAATTAGCGGGAAGGGGAGGGAGAAGAAACGGATGAAATTTCTGGGAAGAAAAGGAGAACGTAGAAGGAAATGCAGACAGCGAGGAGCTGAGTGACCCCCGCTGGCGAGCTCAGCCCACGCTTGCTCTCTCCAGCACAGGCGCCAGCTCTGGGAGAGAGCACGGCAGGAGCTGCGCGGGGACGCCGTTTATGGCCACCCGGCCCTAGGACGCCCTTTGTGACATGCGGCCGTGTGGGGCCACGCGGCGACGGGACTGGCACCGCCTGGCAACTCCCGCAGCTGCGGCCACAGGGCCGCCCCAGGTGCCCGCTGCAGGGACGGGGCTCCTTCCCTGGGCAGAGCACATGCCTCTGCCCGGCGCAGAGCCAGCCCTGGGTGGGCACGGGCACACGGCTGGGGCCACTGCTGGGGACAGCTGGGGCTGGCACAGCCCTGCTGTGGCCCCGGGGTCCTTCCCTGCTCTCTGCAGTCAAATGCTGCAGGATGGTGCTGAGGAAGCTCCTGTTGCCCAGGTTGTAGAGGCCCGCACCGACCCTGCCTGGCTGCTGCCAGGCCATGCAAAGCT